>NC_013491.2:10614422-10688223 GCF_000004555.2 Caenorhabditis briggsae | reverse complement strand
GTCCAATCAAACAGTTTTTTTGTTTCGAAGAAGATGAACGGATCCGACTATCAACTCATCGTCTCGGAATTTCGCCTTTTTGGAGTAGAAAAATGAAATAGAAAATCGTCTTCATGCACGTCGATGTTTTGTGAGGTCGTGGTAGTTAGAACGCAATCTACTGGGCAGTTTCTCATGATTCTGGAGAATCTCTCAGAATTCCAGGTCCCTTCAGAATCCCTCAGAACCTCAGAAGCTTTCGTAACTTTCCAGAAACTTTCTGAAACGCTTGTTTGTCAAGAAAACCTGAAATTCAGATTCTCGGGACATTTTAACTCATTCAAAAAGCTAATCCGGAAACCGGAATCCATCATCCGGAATCCGGAACACAGAATCCGGAGTACATATTCTAAATCCACTACACACAATTCGTAAACATAATCCAGAACCCAAATAACCGGAATCCGGAACTCTGAACCCGGAAATCCTGATTCCGGAATCCGGAAATCCGGATATCAGTAACCGTGTATAATGGTCTCTGTGTATGGGGGTCAGAATCTTTAAATTCTTCAAAATCAGGCCTTCACAAGGTAGTCGCAGAGCTTCAAAACCTTCAAAATCTCACTTTTTGAGAGTGGAATTAAACTTTTGTGGATTGGCCAAAACGGGGTTTTCGGAATTTTTCCGGTTTCTCGTGTCCGGATCACGTTGATGGCTCCAAGTTTTTCGTACGTAGGTTTTGAAGGGAGACCTTTATTTTTCATGTTGACACCTTTTCACGAATATTGACCTAAATAGGTGTTTCAGTACAAAATGAGGGTGGAATTAAACTTTTGTGGAGTACTGTAGAAGTGCTCCCTCTATTTGAAGGGGCTCTCTATTTGAAGTACCCCTCCAATTGAAGTACCCCTTTGGCTACCTCCTTTGATTTTCAGCCGTTTGTTCTGTTGTTTTGATTGAATCACTGTCCGATTTCAAAAAATACTGGCACCTGAGAATTTAAATGCCTTTGCTTTAATACATATGAATTTTACGTTCGAGCAATTTTTACAATCAAGCTTGGAATATTTGATTTAAAACATGTTACCAAGAAAGCAGAATTTTAATCAGAAAATCCCACTGAATTCAAAGAAAATAATTTCGTTTAACAAAAAGGCGGATTCAAGGACGAGACCTCGTAAATCGACACGAACGGCGCCCGCGAAATTTTCAGGTGCCAGTTTTTTAACATTCGAAAATATTGGTGTTTTTGCTTTTTTTTTTGTTATGTAGAAATTGTAATGGAATTTTAGTATAAAGATTTCACTAAAAAGTTATGCTCCTCCATAGAAGATCTGTTCTCAAAGATCCCACAAAAAATAAAAGTGCCCTTCTAATTGAAGGGCCCCTCTAATTGAAGTACCCCCCTAAGAACCCCACGAAAAAAAAGAAGGGCCGGCCCTTCTAATACAGGTTTTACGGTATTTCTGAAGATTTCAATGAGAGTCTTGATAATTAGCAAAGTACTTCTTTAATTCTTTCAAGTCTCTCTTGAATTTGTTATCCACAAAATTACAATAATTTAAACACATCCTTTATTCGATAAAATAGTAGCTTCGATTAAATAATTCCATCAATCCATCAAATCAGTTCGTCCGGGAGGAATTCGATGCGCTTCTTGCGTGATCGTGGTTGGTATTTGACCATAACATCCAGAACTTGGTCCATGACTGAAATATTTTTTTAAATATCAACAAAATACTTGTATTTCTCACCTCTGGACCAAATAAAGTAAGCAACCAAGATGATGAATGAGTAAAAGAATACAATTCTAGCCAGGTCAATAGAGATGTTTTCATGAGCCACTTCTACGGCCTCCACCTCAACTTGTGGATCCTGAACCAATTCTACTACAGCAGGTGTACTACCTCTGAATTTCGGAGAAATTAGAGGATCATTTGAGAACACATGAATTCCTCCGATCCAGTTTTGACGCTGCCAATGCGGTGCACAAAGTTCAGGGACACCGAGGAAAGCAAGAGATTTCTGTGATAGATACCGATGATTTCTCAACTGCTAAAGTGTATGTCATACTGTCACCAACACTTCCATTGTTTTAATATGTCTCATAAAATTGAGATAATTGAGCACGAAGTGGCAGTGTGCATGCATTTACGTTCACATTTTCCTTAACTTACCTCATTGGAACAGTTTGCTGGAAGATGTTCCTCTCTTGATCCGTTGTTTGAAGAGCTCTAAGCTCGTTGCAGCAGAGCCGGATCTGTGACGTGTATGGAACTCAAATCACAGACGTTTACTTTTTAGAGTCTGATATTAGTGCTGCGTACAAACGAAATTCAACAGAGAAACAAGTGGCAGAGGATATACTCTGATTATTCAACAGGGAATTGGCATATAAAAACGGGGATCAAAATCTGCCCATAGAAACAACGAACAAGAAAACAAGGACATTAAAAATAAGTTTCAAATACAGGAAATGAGGCAATAGGATTGAGGCAAAATCGAATCGGTTAACATCAAGCTACTACAACATCAGTTCAGTGACCATATCAAGCTGAACATAACAAGAGAACAGTTATCCGAAAAGCGAAAGCCGATAAAAACCTAGTTCCAAAGGAAAGTCTGTTTGTGTAGGGCATTTCACAAAAATACAAAAAATCTGATTTCTTCGATATGGTGATTTACAAAACAGAGATAGAGGAAGTGAAAATTATTGAGGAGAGGAATTTGAACAAAAAATCATTCGAATAAGTTGTCAACTGTGTGAGAGCGAAGCATTACAGAGGACTTTGAATCGAAATAAGTGGTTGGTATACTTTGGGAAAGTGGTATTTAAAAGCGAGAGTTATAGAGTTTGAACCTGCTTGAAGAGAGGCCGTATTCATGAACATTTACTTTGTAAATCATTTACACTCAAAAAATTTACCAGAAGGTAAATAGAAGCGTGAAAATGTACTGAAAATCTTTTTACTGTTTTAAATGATTTACCTGTTTTCTCAATTGCCTGTTTTCTCAATTGCCTGTTTTCTCAATTGAATTGAAAGATGCCCATTTTATGGCACATTACTCTAAATTTGTTGCTCTATCCATTCATGTCATTTGTATCAAAAATCATAATTTTCAAGTCGAACAGAAACGGAATTTATGTTTAAAGTTGGATAATATTATTTTTATAATACTATTCTATCAATACATAACTTTTTTGGAATGAAAAGTTTCCGAAAATTAGGTGTAAACATCAAACGAAATTAGTACCCTTATTTACCAAAAGGAGGAGTATTTACCAAAAAGTAAATGTTTTCCTTCAATTTTCACGTTTTTCAGTTGGTTTTTGTGAGTAAATGATTCACAAAAGTAAATGTTCATGAGTACGGCCTTAGATTTGAAGGAAAGAATAAAAGAAGGGATTTTTGCAAAATCGATATCAAGAACTGGAAGGATGGGAGAGTATAACAGAGGAAAATAACTCAGTAAAGCATACGATTAGTGATTGGAAAGAAATGACACTGATTTCCAGCGATTCCTTTGACATTATAGCGATAAATGTCCTCCGTTTCGATTCTTCTGAAAAAGGAAATCAGTGGAATAGAAACGAAGCAGTAAAAGCTTACTGGATACAACGCTTTTCCGAATGAAGTTCACCTCGAGTTTGAGTTTTTTTCCCAATATCGATTGTGAATTTTTTTCCGCAAATTTCCACCTCGCAACTCTTCTTATTTTTTCTATAACAGTCCTCTAACACGAGTTCTGTTCGAGGATCATATCTATACCAACCGGATCCTCGTGCCTGTAAAAATTGAAAATTAGATGCTTTTATTTTTTGTTGATAAACTTGTTTTAAATCTACATTGGTTTATTGAACGATATAGAATGATACAATAAAGGGGCTTTTATACTGGTTACATGATAAAGAATTTAATAAAAGAAAGTGATTGCGGGGAATGCAATGCACATTCCCCGGTGAATCACCATCAGAAGAGTGCGATTTAGCACACTCCCGGCTTTAGAGAAAAGAAGACACAACGAAATTTAAAATTAGTTGTCCAATTGACACTGAAGAACTGAGTGATTACGTCTTCGGCGTCCACTCGCCTATTGTAGTACTGTTCTGCGTCACGTCGTTAGTGTCTTTACTCGTATCGTCTTGGCGAGCGTTCGAAGGTGTGACATCTACGGGGTCCATGATTCTACTGGATACGTCTCGTAATGTCGTTAACGTCGCGTCTTTGTGATCTAACACCTCGGTGGTCTAGCATGAAAGATCAAAATCTCTCGTTGGAGAGAGGCTCCGGGCGGGAAAAGCATCCTCGTCGGTCCACTTTTGATTTGAGCAAGAAGTTAAGTTCTTCTTCGTTGTTGCTTATCATAAAAATAAGATTTACGGTTTGAACAATCCATATTGTTCGGACGTGAGCTGCAAGCTCGGGTGCAACTGATATCTGACGTGCTACGACCGCTGTCTTATAGCTTTCTTGTCCTCGTTCAAATGCGTCAAATGTGATCGTCCTCACCAAGTCCCGGCCACTTTGTTCGAATAACTTAGACCTGCTAATCCTGTGTCCACCAGCTCCCCAAGTCTCACATATGCCAATGACTTTGTTGACTATATCAAGAGTTGCCAATCATCTGGTACTGAATGCCGCTTGCGATGCAGAAGTGAATATTCCCACAGCGAATAATATTAGGTTGATAAGAAAGTTTCTTTCTTTTTGGAGTTGTTTTTAAGGATCGATATCTGGCGCTCCAAGTGGTTTAGCGGGCCAAATCTTTTTTTGTTAGAGAGCTGTGTTCAGTGGCCATTAGATCCTAGATTTTCAAATTTTCATCTTTCTTCGTGTTGAAGAAATGACGATTCTTTTAGTCCTTATCCGAGTGCACATTGGCAACTTGATTATATTTTTATTTTTATTTGGTCTTCAAACAGCTGGTATTTGGAAGAAAATTGTGGATGTATATAAGGGACATGTTCGTCATCGCCTACAATTTGCCTTTTGTTTGAGGAATTCCAAACAAGAGAGTTCAGTTTGAAAGATGCCAACGGCCTAGTGAGTCGGATCTTCATCAATTGCTAAAAACCGGGGAGGTGCATCCATTTCAAACCATTTGTAAAATGTCGCAGGCATGGTCCTCTAGTCAACCAAGTATTGTGAGATGATCGAAGTCTCTTGGCAAAGTCAAAATCTGGGTTGATTCGTACACCGTGTTTTTCTGGACTACAATATGTTTCGTCATGTAGACATGGGTATTTTTCACCTATCATTTCTTCGCACGTTCAAATGGCTGAATGATGTCATTACAGTAGATGATAAGTGCGTAAGTTACTCTGTCAATTTGCGGAAGGGTCAGTTGATTGCCAAGAAATAGCTATCTCTGGACGTCCAAGAACCTAAATTTTCCTTAAAAATAGGTATGCTATGAGTTTGATGGTCGGTCAAAGTAATGGACACTGGGAAGTTTTAGTTGAAGGTACCACTATAACTGCCACCTTGTGTAGTTCATAATTAGAAAATATGAACTTGACAGTCTAATCAAAAGAGGAGAAAAAACCAAAGTTTGCTTCCAGTGCGGCAATGCGAGATCGCTTGTGAATAGAGGGATCAGCCATAAATTCATGACCTTTGGCTGAATTGTTATTTTGCACTCATCGTATTCTCCGGACCTTGCCCTTCAGGAAAAGTAATATTTTGAAGCTCTTAAACGTCATCTTGATAGAGAATACTTTAAGTGAAAAAATGGCACAAAAAAGGAGTAGTCCCACTATTTCAATCGCAGCCCTCCTCGTTCTGGGCCGATGGAATCAAGAAATTACCGGAGCGTTGCCAGACAACTATTGATGCTAATGGACGTTACTTTCATTGATCTAGCTCCCTCCGCATTGAGAAAAATTTGATCAAAAGTTTTGCCAAAAAAGAAAGAAACTTTCTTATCAACCTAATAGGAGAATAGAAGTACCAATGTAGAATCCTGCCACGCGGGACTTTGAGCGACCGGGGTTTTCAACCCACGATGCACCATGTTTTATTGAACGATATAGAATGATACAATAGAGGGGCTTTTATACTCGTTAAATGATAAAGAATTTAATAAAAGAAAGTGATTGCGGGGGATGCAATGCACATTCCCCGGTGAATCACCATCAGAAGTTTGCGATTTAGCACAAAACTCACTTCGTAAATCCAGAAGAATTTTCTATTGCCCGGATTTTTGATTTTGAAGATCGTGCTGCCTAAATACAAATTTTCTTATTTTCAGATCCCACAAATTAGTATTACCGAAAGTATTATCCTCTTGTCGTTTGATATCCGAAAAAACCTCGGCGGCCATTTCGGGCGTGCACTCCAGGCGGATGTCAACATCATATCGACACTTTCGGACGGGAACGCCTAAAAAGGTGTTGATTATTTGAGACGCTACTGTCTTTGATTTTACTCTCTAGATTCAATTTAGTCTTGGATAAACACAAAAATGACAGTGAAATATGAAATCTCGAAAAATTCATAGGGCCGGTCTGCTATACGGATTTACTGTATACTCTAAAAACCAATAAAAATGTTACGATTTTACGTTTTTCGACATTTGTACACTAATTCTCAATTGCTTTTTAAGGCAATTTCTATTTTCATTCATACGAATGAAAGAGTGGTTTTTCAGAATTTTACAATTTCACTAGCTTGTTTTTTGTAATATAAAAATTTCGCGCAAATCCCTGAAGCGGAGCCAGTGAGAAACAAAAAAAACCGACAGACAGGGGCGGGGGTAGCGGCAGATTGGTAACCTACAGAAAAACTTTTCAAATAACTCACTTTTAAGGCACAAAAAACAAAATGAGTGGCCACAATCATCAATCCGTGTCGGTATCATTTGCTCGCACAAGCAAATGCCGCACATGCTGTCAGTTTGCTGGAAGTTGTTGGGATTCGCTGAATTACAGTTATTATACGAGAATTCCACTTCCCAACTTACGATATTTGACGTCAGCAACACCACGGATATTGAAGTCATTTACTTTTTTTTTGAAAATTCAACTCACTCGATTTCTTGCCGAAAGTTCCTTTTTCTTTGTAATCTTGTCATTGCATCAAAATCGATGATCCATACGTCGCCAATCTCGTTGACCTTACAAGTTTTTGCTCCGCTCATAAACGATATTCAATATGGTCTTGAAGATCAGGATGGAACTCGTAACAGGGAAAGTTTTTCCAATAGCAGAAGGTTGTCTGTGGAACGTCTGGACAGAAATAAATCCAAACATGTTTCTCCTCCTCTTCTTCCTCTTCTACTACTATTTCTTCTTCTTCTCTCACATCATTCAAGTCTTGCTCCATTTTTAATAATGAAGGTTTGGAAACTGTGAAAAACAGAAAATTGAATTATATCACAATGTCATGTTAATAGCAATCAAGTGGTTCGAAAAAAGCATGCATTCGATTTATGGAGAAGAGCAAATGGGAAATGGATACAAAATGATCTGAGCGAGAGAGCGTGTGGAAGCAAGAGAGAGTTGTAAATACCGCGAAAACTCAGATTTGAATGACACTAGTACTGAAAGCAGAACATAAATACAATAAGAAGTTTTTAATTCGAGAATTGACTTGCAGAATTTTTTTCGAATGATACTTGTCGGAACAAGTATTTTGAGAAAATTGCAAGCTTTTGGAAATTCAGAAATTAGGAGAAAGTTAGAAAACGAACGAAAAATGCTCTAGTGGCCTAAAATCCTTTATACCTCTTGATATTTTTAGAAACAATATGAATCAATCGATATGCGAAGTTCAAGATAGTATTACCTGCAGCTGGGGGGGGGGGGGAGGGAAGTTGGACTAAGCATCGAAGGGAGGAAGATGTATAGCAGAAGGCGCGAGTGAGAGAGCGTGTGGAAGGAAGAGCGTGCATTCGAATGGTACAGGTCCGTTAATTGTGTACCAGGCTTAATCAAATCGCTCTATCTTGCAGCCAACCAAATGGAAAAATGAATACAAAAAAAATTGATTCAAACCTTTGATTATGGATGAGTAGCGTACAGGACAATAAAAACCGATATGTTTCTATATATTAGGGGTTGCAATTGATACGTCTTAGTGGTTCCAAAGAGAAAAAAGAACAGTCCTTCAATGATACAAGAAAGGCGAGCGGGAGGTGGATAGGAGAAGGCTTGAGTTAGAGAGCGTAAGGATGAAAGAGAGTGTCAAGAGTGGCGCGAATGCTGAGATTTGAATGATACATGTACTGTGAAACCTTTAATTTAAATATTCGTCAACAAGGTAAGGTTTATTTCGCAGATAGGAAAATAGAGATGACCACAAAGTTAACAGGATATCTTGCTCCATGCCCACATCAGACTTCCTCCATGACTGGCCGAACACGTTTCTCGCCAGAAGGTGGCTGGTATTTGACCATTACTTGGAAGACTGGGCCCATAGCTAAAAATGTTAACTTTTTTTGTTAATATTTGAAATATTATTCTCACCACGCATCCAGATGCCGTAAACGATGAGAACGATGAACACATAAAGAATGATAATTCTGCTCAGGTCAATCGCAATATTTCGTGGAGTCATTTTCTGGACTGTTCAGAATTGGAGAAGTCGACAGATTATTTGAGAACAGATTTTCCTCTCCGACCCATTCTTGGAATTGACGATCCGGTGCACAAAGTCCAGGAGCACCGAAGAAAATGAGAAAGAGGAATAGGGGTAAATGCATGATGTGAGAAGTAATATAGTGACTGGTAATTCAACGATACGTTTGCTGGGGCGTTTTGTATTGGTTTTCTGCGGCGTTGAATGTGGAAATTTTACCATGTATAACCAACACTCTATCACTTTATCTTTTTGTCTGATGTATGAATAGAACGATATCTCAACAGACTAATGATCCTAAAAAATGGGAAAGGAAAATCAAAGACCAAGGGAGAATCTATTCAAAATGCTTGCCTGGTTTTTCGCAAGGTCAGCCGGTTCAGGTTGGGCAATTGCACAAACAGTTCATGAAATTGAGCAACTGAAAATTTCACTTTTCCGTTTGAAGGATGCATCCGTCTAAAGTAAAGTTTCATATTCAGGACCAATTGCTACAGAATAACCGAAATGGAAGAAAAAGTGAAAACTGCCCAAATTGTACTTTTGTCCAAATCAATAGTTTTGCTGGAAAGTGTAAGACGACACTATTCTCTGAAACCACAATTAGCTCTGCAATAATGATAGTCTCTTCTCAATTTTCAGACACATGCTCAACTTGGCTTGATACTAGTAAATTTTGTTGTGTACTCTACATGTAAGAAGTTATAGTTTCTCCCTAAATCCCACTTTTTATACTTTTTCTGTTTCATCAATCAGGTAACATTCCTTTCAAGTCAATATTTATAATCAGCAATTAAATCTAGTTAGCTACTTTTTTCTGAATATGTTGACTGCTCTTTTTCCATGTGAATGAAACTTGAAAATCCAAATATCACTCGACTGATTTTTATCAAACCGAACACACCAAAAATATGAAAGCATATTTTCTGATGATTTCGATTAATCTGATCTATGTATCAAACAGTGAATTTAATTTGTTCATTAAATTTGAATAAGTTTCAACACATTATTTAATCAAAAAACGAAATTTAGGTAATATCAGCTTCCATTCGATATTTCTATCAATTCATAAAATCAGTTCATCCGAGACGAATTCAATGCGTTTCTCGCCATATCGTGGTTGGTATTTGACGATGACATCCAGAACTTGGTCCATGACTGAAATATTGTTTTTTTTTCAGATATCAACAAAGGATTTGTCTATCTCACCTCGGGACCAGATACAATAAGCAACCAAAATGATGAATGAGTAAAATAAGACTATTCTAGCCAGTTCAATAGAGATGTTTTCATGAGCCACTTCTACGGCCTCTACTTCAACTTGTGTATCCTGATCCAACGCTACTGCAGCTGGTGTACTACCTCTGAATTTCGGAGAAATCAGACGATCGTTTGAAAACACGTGAATTCCTCCGATCCAGTCTTGACGCTCCCAATGAGGTGCACAAAGTGCAGGGACACCGAGGAAAACAAGAAACAGAATAAAATAGAGGTGCATCGCTTGTAAGAAAAGAAGAAAAAAGTGACTTTCGGTACAATACAACCCGCGCTCGGGCTTTTATGGACTGTGCGACGACGAATATGGAAATTCTCTTATGTATCGCCAACACTCTATTTCTCTATCTTTGTCCCTTGAACAATATTCCAACAGTTTATTGATCGTCACAGAAAAAGAAGAAAAAAAATCATAGACCAAGGAAATATTTCAACTCTTTGTGAATGATGTCTCGATTTCTTTGAAGATCAGCAGGCTCTCCAGCATAGGTTGGGTACATGTCGGAACAGTGAGCAGCTCCTGTAAAAAATTGTGGATGACAAAATTGTTAGATGTTTTAAATGATATACCTTGAATGAGAAGTGGGGTCATATGATTAGCGGTGTTGTTGTTATACGTTCCAAGTACGTGCCATGGATCGAAAGCTCCGTTTGGAAGGACGACGTTAGTTGCTTGGTAGTTGTCAGCACCTCCATACTTGTAGAGAGTTTGCTTGTTATTGTCGCGAATGAACTTGATACCGACATCGGGTCCAAACATATCTGTGCACATGTCGATGAAGTATCTAGAATTTTAAAAAGAGATTTAAACTTTGAAAGCAGTTAATGCGACATTTTGAGAAAACTAAAATGCTAAATTCAATTAGCCGTAAAGGCTCTAATGAAACGGCACCCAAACCGAAAATTTCTCAACTGCTAAAGTGTATGTCACACTGTCACCAACACTTCTATTGTTTTAATATCTCTCATAGAAATTGAGATGATTGAGCACGAAGTGGCAGTATGGATGCATTCACGTTCACAGTTTTATTAACCTACCCCATTGGAACAGTTTGCTGGAAGATGTTTCTTCCTTGGTCAGTAGTTTGAAGAGCTCCAAGCTCGTTGCAGCACAGCCACATCCAACCACGATTCGCAGCTGGAAACGTAATCAAATTCACAGGAAAGGGGTATAACTCTACCAAGTTCTCCAGAATTGTCATAACTGACATTAGCCAGAACTGCCATCATATCTTTATAAGAGTTTTGGAATGGCCCCACTGTATCCCCATTCATTTGGTTGATCTAAATAAACCAAATTGTAAGAGAAAAGATTCGTTGTTTCACATACCCAATTCACAGTGTTATTGACACGATTAATGACATCTGGGACGTTCTTGTCGTTCATTTTGTTGCACAACTGCTGAACATTCAATCCGTTCAATGTGGCAGCATTCTGAACTTCTCAATAGAAAACAGCTGATAATGCAAAAAGAAACTCACTCTTCCGTCATAAGTGTATTGAACGACTCCTTGGAAAAAGCCGTACAAGTTGGCAAAGAAATTGTCAATGTCATGTTGAGTATACTGTCCATCAACGAATGGTGGGGAAAGGCTAGAATGATTAGTAGGAATAAGATAATTTATGAGAAAAACTAACTCAAAATAAGCGTTAAGTTGTTGAATCCCTTGTTTTGTAAGACTCAATTGTTGCATTTTGTAAAACGCATCTTTCACATTTTGCCAGCAATCCGTACTTGTTTGATTCAACACATCTTCGACGACCATGGCGTACTCTAGAAAGAAACATCTCAAAAAATATTTTTAGACTAATTGCAAACCAAAAAAGTCAAGAGTCCAATCAAGAGGAGCACTACTGGCAACAGCTCCAACAGTGTCTTCTGGATGTTGCTGGCGGAACAGAGCGGAGAGAGTTCCTGGATAAGATCCTCCGAATGTGATCCACTTTGGATTTCTGAAGTTGTACTGAATGTTCATCTGGCCGATGAAATTGTGAATGTCAGCGATGGCTTGGCTCATTGTGCAAACTTTGATGTTAGGGTAGGACAGGTCTCTGAAATTGGGAAACTGTGCATAAAACGGAAATACAAAAATTAGCTTGGAAATTTTCGAACTTATTTTCAAACTGTTGTGATTGGTAAAATTTGCACTTACTTGTATGGTCTGCTCTGCCCGAAACATCTATGTTCCAATTGGAAAACATCGGCTCCAAACTCCTTAGCCCATTTCAAATATTGATAATTTGGATTCTGAATCCACAGATCTGTGGCTGGTGCTTCTCCTTGGATCATCAAAAACACAATGCCTTTTTTTTGAGTGTAGTTAGAGTTGTACCAGTAATGCTGAGAAAGAGCGGTTAGAAAGTTTGAAACAATCGAAAATCAACCTGATCGTACATGGCATTGTTAGTGTTGTCAAAGTTATCAACTTTCTGTGGAAGAGTTTTTCTGGTCAGGTTGGCAATTGGAGTATCAGCATTTTCAGAAAATCGGTCACCATGAGCCACGAATCCCTGGGATGTTGGACGACCCAAAAGGTAAGGAGGGAGGTGTGGATGTCTAGCTCCCTCGGAGCCAGCTAGCAGTGCTCCAAGAACTAGTAATAATTTCCCACACTTCATCATAATATGGGAAAAGAGACTAAAACTAGCAACCTTATTTCTCTGGCAGAAAATGAGTCTTTATCATTTTGTCGGTACATGTAACGGGAGTGATAAGACAAAAAATCATGACAGAGTGAAGAAAAATGTGCAGTGCAATGGGAATTGAGTCGGAGGTTTGTCATCATTCAAATAGTCTTTTCGATTCGTAACAGAAAACATTGTGGTTCGAGTTAGTTGGAACATAATGTTAGTTACAAACAGATGCGGTAAAAAATGATGGATATGTGACACGATGACATCTTGAAAATGCTTGCTTGAGAACAGCAATAATGACCACAAAACAATACAACGGAGGGTGGAGATTGTTAGTCGGTGGGGTCTGGAAAAAATTGCATTATGTGGGAAGGATCTCACTTATAATTTTTCAGCTCATTTTTTTCCGTTTTACAAAATTGTTTTTCACAAGTTTTGCTAACTTTACTTGAAGAATTTCGATTTAATGTTATGACCTTACCTGACAATGAAACTTCAACATCATATGAACAAAAATTTTAAGGAAATTTCAGGATTGGTTAAAATAGGACGTCTAGACACTTTTGAAAATTTTGGATTCAGCTCGCCAATTTCAACCGAGTCATATCATTTTCAGTACCGGAAATCGCGTTTTCAGTGCGAAACAGCAAGGACCAATTTAAAACTACTTGCTTGCCACCCATCGCAGTCGTCAAAAATCTCTGACACTTCATCAGTAACTCAAAATTATCTTTCTCCTTTTTCTTCGTTTTTTCCAACCCTCTCCTCCTTCTTAGGTCCAAAATGATAATCCTAGTCAGTGAACGCACCAACCCAAAGAGCCCAGAACTACTTTTCTTCTGCTGTCACAATATTTTCTTATCTACTTGTTCGCGCATTCAAAAATCCCGGAAGTATGTGGCGGTGTGCCGCCAAAAACATTGTATACACAGCAGGCGCCAATTTGCATAGTGATGAACCTACTACTAAGGACAGGACCACGAAAAGAACTCTTGGCATTTTACATAGCTTCTTGATTTTTTCATAGAAATTCTGTTGGAAAAAAATCTGTTCTCGTTACTTTTAGTGTTGAAAATACTGACATCTGCTCAAGTACTTGGCGGTGGGCGATTATGAGAGAACACATTTTTCTGAGAGAGATAGGACCAGACGTGCTTTTTTCTGTTCATAGTTTGTGGACTTCAAACGGACCACCGAAAGCTCAATAACTATTTGTGAAAAATTTCGTAGATAACATAAAGCAATATAAGTGATAATTTTAGTTTTCACTTTATGATTTTCTACCAAAAATTGTTTTTTCAATCTCTTTTTTTTCCAACATGCTGTTCATTCTCAAAAAAAAAAAACGAACAGCTTCAGATGAAAAAAAAAATGAAAAAAGAACGTGTGTTTTTTAGTTTTTCATTTTCCCACTGAACGCATTGGTATAGGGCCAATATATTTTTTCCTCAAACTTCAATGGTCTGTAAAATTATTTTTTGGGAAGACAAAAAGGTTCCTTTTTTCCATGTGCATATACAATTTTTTCTCATGCGCTCACATTTAGAAGTAAGATCAATCGGAACACACTAATTATCTTGGAATCGCTGCCGAGATTTGTTCTGTCTGCTGACGAAAATTTTGGCAAACTTCCGTGTGGCTCAAAAACTGCTCGAAAGAATTTCTCGCTATATGTTCTCTGGCGAAGAAATCAAATAAACAACTACTTCCGATGTTGAAAGATGAGATTTGCAGACGTGAGACACATGGGGCGGTCACAGACGGAATCAAAGCCAAACTATCTCCCACGCTTAATTTCCTTTTCCTCATTCAAGTTATTGGTACAAAAAACTACTGCGACGGACCTCACTAGTCTAGAGGTCCGTGAGACGTTTCCGTCTCAATCAAAAAGTCAACTTTTCTTTTTATTCATACTTGGTGTTTTTCTTTGCAATCTGAATCATCTTTATACGTGTATTAAGTATAGATTCCAGAAATCAAAATGTACTCTTACAGAGCGCATCTTTCCACCTGTCTTCTGATCCTGAAATTTCCAATCTCAGTTTCAGAACAGGTGTTTCCCATACGATTTTACCTCCTATTCCATGTACAATTCGAATATTGGCTCCTCTTGTCCTCTCCACAGCAAAAACACTTGTTTCGATTTCTTCATTTTACCCGTTTTCTCCCTTCATTCAAGATTGCAGAAACAGCATCACACATGAAAACACGTTGTCTTGTCCTTCTTTTTTTTCCTGGTTTTTTTCAGCGGCTCCGCCATGAATAATTAGGCAATAATTGCTGGGTACTCGATAAATCTTGACCATCCTGTAAATAGCATGCGTTTTCTGCTTTTTCGGAGCAGTGAGTACACTAGGGGAATAACAACGCCCTTGATGAGTGCGATGTAGGATATCTTGTATCATATTCTTACAATCCGTGGAAGACCATGACGTGATAGCTTCTGGGTAGATGTCCCAATTTCCTGGTTGTGAGTCATCAAAAATGTTGTTGATTCCTGTAAAAACGGAAAATTGTTGAAAAAGATTTATGAAGAAGATTTGAATGCAATTCAGAGCAAAGTAAACTGAGATGTTTTTTCAAACAGATATCAAAGTTTGGAGAGTAGTTTTAGAGGGTAGAGAGGGGGGGGGGGGGGTGACATTCATGGTTATATAGGTTATCATTTCTTTGAATCCTTGTCCATATAGCTCAGCTCAGGCCCTCTAAAATTTTTTTCACCAGTTCAACTTCTCAAGAGGGTTTATTAGGCAAAATCACATGAATTGCTTTCTGTCCTTCCACCTGTAAAATCAATATTACCGTAAAACCTGTATTAGATGAGCTGGCCCCTCTATTTTTCGTGGGGTCGCGGGGGGGGGGGGCACTTAAATTAAAGGGGCCCTTTAATTAGAGGGGGCACTTGTTATTTTCGTGAGGTTCCTGAGCAGGGAATTTCTATTAGAAGAACAACGTTTTTCGGGGGAAAATGTTGTTTTTTCTTCTTAAAATCCTTAAAAATTCTTTTATATCAAAAAAAAAACACCTTTATTTTGATGAAAACAAAAAACAACAACAGAAAATCAATTTCTTCAGTTGGTTTTTTTTTTCAATTTGACTTCATAAAACTTCCATCTTTGGACACATTGACTAGAAACGCAAAATTCAATTAGAGGGGGTACTTCAAATAGAGGGGCCCTTCAATTAGAGGGAGCACTTCTATTTTTCGTGAGGTCTCTAGGGGGTATTTCAATTAGAGGGGTTCTTCATTTGACATTTCGGAACATTCCGATATTTTAAATGTCGGAGTTTCGAAATCCCACTTTCCCATCACAAAAGTTCTAAAAATTGACAAATATTTAGCAAACAGATTTTGAAAACGCAAAAAATACTAAAAATAATTTTGCTTCAGATCCGCAAAGAAACTTTGCCTGCGTCTTTGATCTATCGTAGTCCCGAAGACTTTTATTCCGAAAAATAAAAAATATTCCGATCTGAATTTTCTACTTAAAATGTGCGGATTTTTTTGCATCCCAAATGTCGTTCCATCCCTACTCTCTGTAAAAAATTCGAATTTAGGTTTTCACAAGGTTTTTGAAATTGCGGTAATAAATTTGAATTTGAAAGTTGAAGAACTTCTCGAACGTTCCTTTACTTGCAACTCTCTGAAAAAAAAACAAGGACACGATCACATTCGAATTAGTCACACTCCAGAAGCACATCTCTATTCACAAAACACAATCCCTCAAAACTTTTTTTTGTAAATTCGCTTCGCGAACATTTTTCTTTCTTCTGACAGTTTGTAGAGTTGTTTTGGTCAGGCATGTGTCCCAACCTTAGTTTTGAACCCCTAAACAAGTGAAGGGTTAGGCTGGAAAGAAACACAACACGACTTTTCATCCTTCTTTTTGCAATTCGATACAATTCTTATTTGAGATTTTTCAACTAGACGCATCCTTTGCCTTTTTTCTATTGTTTTCCGTTTCTCGCCTTTTGAATTATTTAGAAATCGAGATGAACGTGGGTCCAACTTTTCGTTCCTTATGGATTTTGCACTTTCTAAAGTTGATGTCTTTTTCTTTGTTACTTTTTTCTTTCTTTTTTATCTACCCAGTGTTGTTTTGTCAAACAAGATTTCTTACAGATGAGCAAATCGGGCGGTAGTCGGAAACAGAAGCTGCGCTTTGCTTCAAGCGAAGTTTCATCCTCAAGTGAGTTGTAGTTGTTGTTTCATATCACCATCATCAAGACTGCCAACACATAAAAAAACGAGACATTCTATATTTGATACTTAACCCAATTTTTATTACTATACGAATTGACCACAAAATGTCATACAACATAGTAGTGGTCACTTTCAGTAGTTTTTTTGTTTCCTTTATTTGCATTCATGGTCATCCGTCCGCAACATTAAAAACGTATAGTTTCATTGAACGTTGTTCCAGTTATAACTTTCTGAGCTTCACTTTTTTGTTTTACTTCCTTTTCAATTCCTTTAAATAGCGGTTTTTCTCTTTAAGAGTGACCATTTTTTGAACTGGAATTCATTACCAGATACTCTCTAATCAAGTGACAGGTGAGCAGACACCTGTCTTAGAAGTGGGACAAAATATGACCAGTCATGTCAGGTGTTTCATTTCTTCACACTTTTTAAAATTAGTTGTACTTTTCCAATAGGCTATCAGAAACCACTTTCTGTAATAGATCCCGGTTAAAAACGCCAATTTTGCGAGAAAAAGAACATGAAAAAACTACTGCTCGAGATTTTTCCTATCAGAGAGTATAAGCTGCAAAATACTTGAAATCCTACTATTCTTATTCTAGTGCTCTGAAGGTTTTGAACTTCTATTTTTTTTTCTCCTAAAATTATTTTTCGGAACGCTTCTTCAGAAAAATAATTTGAATCAAATTTGTTTCATTTAGTCATGTTTCAAATTAGTATTTTCAGATAAAGATAAGAGAAGGTCCTTAACAGTTTCACCGAATACGCTAATATAGTGCTACCACAACTTTCAACTTTCAGCCGATATATCCCATTCCCTGCGAAAAACATCGAAAAGTGGTGAATTGACAAAATAATTTTGATATTCTTATAATAATTTTATCAGTTAACTTATCTTTGGTATTTTGTATTGGGAATGAGATATATGTGATCAAAGTTGACAGTTTTGGTGACACTTCACCAGTGTGATTACGGTAATTTTGTTCAAATTTTTTCAGGAAAATATTGTCAACTAGCAAAGTGTGATTAATATTAAGATAATCATTTTTATAGTGGACCACTTTTTCACATTTTTCCGAGAGACCAAGAAAAATTAGTTGAAAAGTTACGAATGCCTATTCTCTTCACACCTGAATTTTCCTTGATTCACTATTTTCATTAACGGCAAACTAATGAGCGTCATGAAAAAGTTTTCCATAATTATCTTCATACAACTGTCACTTGGATTTTGATACTTCCCTACTCCACGAAAGTCTGAATTCTGTTCCTCCCTCCTATTCATTTTATCTTTAGAGTTTTGTGTTTTCTGTGTCTACCCAATCTCACTAAGCTGTTACCATTTTATTACGTGGCATTCCAATCGGAATACTCACTATCGCCATCAAATTCTCACCGTCACGCCTCACTGCACTCCCATTCCCATAGCTTCTAGTCTGCTCCATCAGAACAACTATGTAAACGGCAGGGCCCCTCTCAAGGCGAACGGGTAGAACCACGACTACTGTTGATCCCCGAGGGACTATGTAACTTCATTATAATAACAACGTAACTCGAGATATGAGCAACACACACCCAATTTGATGACAAGTAACTTTGAGAGTTTGGATGTTCGTATAGCTTTATGATTTTTGAACATAGAATTTGATGATGTCGATTTGATTTGTGACTTTACCAGGGGGGGCTGAAAAGTATTGAGACACTTGTTATGATGGCTCTTGGCACCGTGCCAAGTCGTATTTTCGAAAAGTTTCGTATTATTTCGAAAATAGGGAGCGTATATAAGCCGACATTAGAGCCATTTCCCATCACTTTATCTCTTCACGAAGTTATGCGAGCTTCTCCTCATCGCCAAACCATTGCCAAGCTGTTCAACGACGGCATCTCCACCGGTGACATCGCTCGAAGACTTCTTCTTCCGAGAGCAACTGTCTATCGAGTTGTGCAACAATTGAAAGATCGAGGACATGTGTTGGAGCTTAAGAAAAGCGGAAGACCTCGTACTGTCAACACTCGCCGGACTCGTGGCATCATCAAGAAGAGAATCACACGAAATGATGCGGTCAGCATGAACCAAATGGCTTCATCGCTCGGAATCTCAAGACAATCGGTTCAATCCATTTTGAAAAAGGACTTGGGTCTGAACAGTTATCGGCTCCTTCGTGGCCAATACCTCACAGAACAGTCCAAGAAGAATCGGCTCGAAAAAGCGAAAAAGTTGCTCGACGCACTCAAGGTGCGCCGCCTCTCTGAAGTCATTTGGACTGATGAGAAAATTTTTACGGTTGAGCCGCTTCCGAACCGACAGAATGCTCGGCAATTGTTGTCAAAGGACGAAGCAAAGTCCCCAAAACGTCGTCTGGCCTACAAGAGACTTTTTCCAAAGTCAGTGATGGTGTGGGCTGGATTGACGTCGGAAGGTAAAGTCCCATTGGTTTTCATTGATAGAAATGTGAAAATCAACTCGGATGTGTACCAAAAGTTGGTGTTGATGGATGTTTTACGTCCGTGGGTCACTAGCCACTTTGGCCAGCAACCCTTCATTCTTCAACAAGATTGGGCCCCGTCCCATGGCTCGAAATCCACGAAAGCTGTTCTCGACGCTCATTTCCCTGGCTACTGGGGCAAGGACATGTGGCCCGCTTCCTCGCCCGATCTGAATCCACTCGACTTTTCCGTTTGGGGATATTTGGAGGAAAAGGTGATGGCTCGATCGCACCCAAATGTGGATTCACTTTGCTCAAAGCATGGGATGATCTTGACGATGACTACCTCCGGCGCACCGTCGCTTCTGTTCCAGCTCGTTTGAAGGCGTGCATCAAGGCCGAAGGCTCAAACTTCGAATATCTCCTCTGATATCTTTTCTATTACTATCATTTGTTGAAAAAATAAATCTGGTTCTTTTGTTGAAACTCCATTTTTGAAAATACAACAAAAAACAAGTGTCTCAATACTTTTCAGCCACCCTGTATACTGAGAAACTTGGGATAGGAAATGAGAAGGAGTTTTCTTTCAAAAAAAAACGTTCTCTCTCGCTTCCAAAAAAGGCACAGTAATTTAATTCAGTGCAAATGCAAAAGAAGAAGGACTAAATTGAAATAAGGAGGTGGGCGGGTAAAAGAGTTCGAATCAGTTCATTTAGTCGCAATAACTGCGTTGTTGAACAAAGTGTGTCAATCTCAACGTAAGACGGGTGAAGCCCTCCCATGCTCTGAGAGAGAGAGAGAGGCTCATTTATCTACAACCCATTCTTACGTTGTGGTGGTATCAATCATTTCGCAGATAGATAAAGGATAGGTTGGGGTTGAGAAAAAGAAGAGAAAACAATCGGTGCGAAATAAATCATATACTGCTGTCATCATGTATTCTGATTCTTCAACACCAAGAAGCAGTAAGTCCATTTTCCATGTTGTGGTTTTTTGGGTCAGTCTTCTTATTCTTTGGGTCAGTCTTCTTGAGAGAGCAACTTGAAAAGAGATGCAACATTTTTTGAGTACTTTGTGTAATTTTTGTTCTCGATGAGAGAAATATCACGTCGTATTAAAGATGAAATAAATTGGATAAATTTTTTAAAATAAGGTTAAAACAATGAAAATTCACTAAAGAATAATCAAAGACAAATTAACAAGCTATACTTTTTGTATAATCCTCTTCTTTCTGGAATTTGTAATTTTTAATTTTAAAATATATTTCCCGTTTTTCTACAGTCCTACTACAGTAGTTCGTGGAGGGAGAACATAAATTTTCTTCAGAAATTCTATTCGGTTCGATTTTGCAAACGGTTAAAATCTCAAAAATTTACTTAATATTGATATGCCTTTATAATTTTTCTAGATCCTTAATTTTTTTTTGAAATTTCTGGAACTATTAACCGGAATCTTTATTTTCAAAATAGAATTCTTTGTAGATTTTTGTAAAAATCTATTGAATTTTATGATAATTACCAATATTGACAACCATTTTTCTGATATTTATTAAAACTTTCCTCAATTTCTAAAACTCCCTTTTCTCTCAACTTGCCTCTGATAATTTCTGGCACTTTGATTGAAAAATGGGGCCACCTTCAAAAAACCTATTCACTTTGAGTGATAACCGAAAAGCCACATAAATTTTCATTGTCACGCCGCAAAACCACTAACCTTTCTCCCACTTACCCCTTTCCGAAACCTAATTTCAAAACTAAAGAACTCATTTCCCTTGATACTGAACCACTGCCCGATTGAAGTACTGCGTAGTTCCAAATTCGAAAAGTGTACTATTCATCAACCAGTTTAATTTTCGGGAGAATTTCCGTAACAAGGAGTCCGAGAAAGTGTGGACATTTGCTTGGGTGGTGCCCCGTTACAAATTGCATTCTTAGAACCAATAGGCAAAGTCAGAAGATGTGGGGACCAGTTAAAATGATTATAGGGGCGACAACTGGGAAAGAAGAGAGTCTTAGAATAATTTTGTCATTGCTTTCCGGATCGTTTCGCGCTATTTTCTTTTTGCATTGACTCTTTTTTCTTCGTTGTTGTTCTTTTAGATTTTTTTAGTGGTTCCAGTTTTATTTACTATATCCTTCAACCCAATTTCTT
This sequence comes from Caenorhabditis briggsae, assembly GCF_000004555.2. Lineage (NCBI taxonomy): Eukaryota > Metazoa > Nematoda > Chromadorea > Rhabditida > Rhabditidae > Caenorhabditis > Caenorhabditis briggsae. Next base: position 10,666,980 of record NC_013491.2, on the reverse strand, counting down.
TGTTCCATCTTTAATCCTGGCAAAAAAATAGCATAGTTCTATATTTCATTCACAATTCTTCCACCCAGCAGAATATGTATTCTCCATTCTTCTATCGAAAAGAGCCGCCGATGAATAATAATGCGATAGTATGTTTTTAGTGAGTATATATCTATATAATTTCGATTTTCTTTCTCAAAAAAAATTCCCATTCACTTTACAAGTAGCTTCCATCTGGCGCTGTTATTTCAAAAACCACATTCAAACGTGAGTTGATTTCGACATGTGAATGTCGGAGGGCGGCGGTGGTGAGAGCGGCGGCGGGAGAGACGAGAAAACCCGCAGTTGTGTATTGAAAAGTTACCTGTGAGAAGTGTGTGCCTCAATAGCTCAGTTGGGAGAGCGTTAGACTGAAGATCTAAAGGTCACCAGTTCGATCCTGGTTTGGGGCAATTCTTTTTTTTCTATTTTGAATTCCCTAGAGCAATTTGAGTTTATGACCATAAGTAAATAATACTAAAACCTTGAATGTGATTTATATATGATACATTTGTGAATTTAGATAAGTTATTAGCTAAGAAGTATAAAACTCATTTCAGAGTTTAAAAAGTGTTATCCGAAAAAAAAGCATGGAGTTCAGTTCGCAATATTCTTAGCAAAAATTCGCTAAAAGTATTCGGTATTTACACTGTTTTTCTGATGAATACAATTTAGATTGACTATACTTGAAATTGTTTCTTCACAAATTTGAATTACTGTTCCTTCGTAAATGTGATTCGAATTGATAATTCTGAGAATTCCAAAACTTAAATATTTAGAGTACACGGAAAATTCAAAAATTTTCAGATTTAAAAAAATACTAAAATAGCAATATGAGGTTTTTTAAATATAGACCTTACTTTTAAATTAACAAATCAGAGAAAAAAAACGCATTCCAATATTCAAAGCCTACTGTTTTCTTCCGGGAGTTTCTTACTGTACTTGTTTATGCTAACAACAATGACAAACAATCATAACACATCATCTGTTCTTTCTTTTTTTACGTACAAAAGGGTTTAAATGTGTATATCTCGCCCTATTTCTTAACAATTTTGTAGTTCACCACTACAAATGTTGGAAAACTGAATGTTGGACGGGAGGCCTGTCAAAAGGAAACCGCACATCAAAGAAAAGAAAAAGAAAAAGAGGTTCATGGTTTATTTCATCCTCGTGCGTCTTCCTCTGTGGTTGGTGCGTTCCATATCTTTACTCAAGATCTTCCACCATTCATTTATTTTGCTTGTTCCAATTTTTCATATCCAGTCAAAATTCTCTTTCTCTCTGTGTTTGGCAGTCAACTCCCACCAGTCTGTTGGTTAAAACGGCAACTATTTTCAAACACCACTATACATTCGACACGGAAAACCTCGAAAACTCAGTCCTCCTAAAAAGAGACATTGTACATTCCATTCCAACTGGCTTCCTGAAACCTCGTCGCCCCGGGACCCGTCGAGTTTTACACGCCTGAGATGATGTCCAATGAGTGCAAAGAGTTTTTCTATCCAGAAGGTATACCGATTTCATTTGACCTTTACAACTTTCATCTTTACTTTTTTTTCTTTAAAAATTTTAGAGAACTCAAGTTCTCCGAGTCTTCTGATTCCATCAACTGTTTTTGGGTTTTCTCCACCGGGAAAACAGGAAATTAAGTTTTTTTTGGAGAATCTTGGCAGTTTTAGGGAAAAGTCTTCTTTTCCAGTCTCCTCTAACTCTCAGCTTTACTTTTCCCGCTTTCAAGTACTTCCTTTTTCTTTTTTCTTGCTCTGTACTTTTAATTAGATTTCTTTCTTTTTTTGCACCCAAAAAGAGGTGAGGTGCAACAATCAGAAGTACTCGCTTCACCGAATTATTTGAAAAGGTTTTCAAAGTAAAGACAATACCCAAGGTCTCAACCCGGAAACAAAAATGACTGACGTGGTTTTTTCTAATTTTTTAAACTAGAAGTTTTTAATAAAAACAGTTTTGTAATCAATCAGCTTTTGAGAAACAAACAAAAAAACAAAAAAAAAAGCCGATGAACACATTCAAAATTTATATGAAAAACGTGGTGGGCCCATCTAGAAGACACACATTATTCATAGATAAAGAAAAGTCCTGCAACGAAGAAAAAGCGGCCGACTATGAGCGACTTCTCCTCAAAGTCACCCAACTTTTGGCTCATCTTTTGTCTTCTTTGGTTGCCTAAACTTTTTTCTTGGTTAGGTGTAGAGGATTATAATGTTGATGTTTGTTTCTCTTCCTGTTATCTGGACAAAAATGTAGCTGAAAAGGAAATTTTATTGTTTTCCATAAATCAGAGAAAGGAACAATTGTGGTCTAAGAGTGAAAAACGGATTTATGAAGGGTTAGTGTTGAAAAAAAACAACACAGTCAGAAAATTTTCTGAAATTATTTGTTTCCTATTTTCTTTTCTCCCAATTGAAAATACGCCTAAACTCGTTTGTTGTATTTTCCAAATATCCACTTCTTGCCTAATCGTGGTTTTCCATCTTCTAACCCCATCTTTGTACTCATTTTCATTTTCAATTGTACTTAATACTCACAAGAAAATCTCTCTACCTTGTAAATTCAGATTTTGATTAAAATTTTTGGGATTGGTTAAGAATAACTGTAAAATGATAAGAAACCGCTCGCCAGTTTCAGCCGAGTTTCAGTATCATTTTCAGTACCGAAAATTGTGTTTTCAGTACAGAAATAGAGATTTGCAGATACAAATTTCTGAAAAAAAAATGAATTGTATTTAATTTAAAGATTAACACACCAAATTTCATGATCCAAAACGTCCTAGAAGTTGAGAAAACTGTCTTTGATTTGTTTTCGAACTGTAAATGGTACTCATATTGATAAAACTCGGCTGAAACGCAGATTATAAAAGTTTCAGAAGTGTCTTGCTAAGCTATTCTAAACCCATTCTGAAATTTTCATCAAAATCTTTTTTTACAAGTTGATGTTCTGTTATCAATTTGATTTTTTATTTTACTTGAAACATAGTAAAAAATATTTGAATATTTCACCAGTAAAAATATTTTAACTAAATCTTTGGTTGAGAGTTAGATTTTCATAATTTCATTTTCTGAGGAACAAAAGTGGAGGGTATCTGCGCCGGCTCGTTGTTGAGTATAGTTGTACATGGTTGTGCTCTGGCGCACCGGGCTCCGCCTCTTGCTCCCTCGCTCGAGGCGTTCGTCATGAGAGTGAGAATCGAGAGTCTTCACCATCCTTTAAATTGAAAAGTACGGATCATCAGACTACGCTGATTTTTGATATTAGCCTAATATTTTCTTTCAATATTTTTTTTCTGATGTTTTCTAAAAAATGAAAAGCCAGCCAAGCGATGAACCGGCGACTCCGTCTCCAATAAATTCCGGAAATCGAAGGACATCGAGCACCAGAATCTCGTTTTCTGACCAAATAGGTAACACTTTACTTTAAAAAAAAACGTTTTTTTCCTAGATTTTTTTCTTTTTCCCTTCCGGTTAAAAGCAATGAAACGAAGTGAAGCTGAATGTCTTTCAAATTCATTTGAAATAGTTCATTCGGTTGGTTCCGAGTTCCTTCTCATGAAAAAATCAGTGGTGTGGGTAATAAAAGTTTGACTTTTGAGAAATTTAGGCTTTCGATTCTGTCTCATCTTTTCATTTAGAAGAAGAAAAAGAGTCAATAGGATCGTGGCTTCAACACCAACTCACGCCAGTTAGAGAATAAAACATGAGATGGGCTTGACGGCGCCATCTATAAACGTCTCATTGTAGTCATTGTTAGGCCAAAACTTGCTTTCATCTCATCTTCCTTTTTTCGGTTTCCCTTTTTTCCAGGTACAAAACTTGGATTTTTCGTACGACTACTCTAACTTCAGCAAGGCGCTAAATTCAATGGAGCCCGCAGTAGATGATGGATGATCTACTCTTGGTGGCGTTGAAAAATTGTTGTTCTGTATTAGCGTGAAAAACAACAAATCAACACAAAGTACTTCTGGGAATTAGCTCTCGGTCCGGTTCGGCTTGACGAGACGTTGTAGAGAGGCGAAAAGGCGCGAAAAAACATTTGACCAAAAGGAAATACGAATAGGTCATGCTCAAAGAAAAACGGCTAGGCTCAAGACGTTCCCCAGCTTTTTTTCGTATCAATCTGGAAAAGGAGAGGGTGGAAAACGAGATGAAAGCTTAATTGTTTTCAATTGAGTATTCCTGTTTTTGAAGGCCCAAAAACCAAATGCAATGAAATCTGAAATTTTAAAACAACGTGGTCGTTCAAAATACTAAAACCTCTACAAAGGGGATGGGAGGGATAATAAGATGGACATCTCGTGAGAAAAATAGTCGCCGCACAGAGAATGAATTCACAAACTTGACTTTTTATTTTTATGAAAAACCCTCTTTTCTTTTCGCTTTTTCGCACTAGAAACAATTAGATGGCGTCGAGTAGCAAAGTTTTCCAAAATAAGGGCAATTAGAGAGCTCATCGAGTAGCTAACTAAAATGTTTCTTTTTTCTTCAAAGTTGCGAGTATACGCGAGCCCACGCAAAAAAGCAATATACAAATAGAGAAAAGGGACTGAAGATTTGAAAAAATAATTATTAGGAGGTAAATGAGGAGATGTTGCTAAAATGAAGCCAATTAACAGTATGTGAGGTTTTTCTTCTTCAGAAAAATCTTCAAACTTCTTTCTCACTCTCCTAGGTCTTATCTGATTTTGAGTTTAAGTTCACGCTCCATGAAAGTGCGCATCTTTGAAAAACCTCAAACATTTTCTTATTGGCATACCCTCGCCCAGACATTAGTTCCTGTTTAACGATGCTTTCTTTTTTAAAATTAGAAAGAGAGATGTCAAAGAACTAGCATCAAACACAAACTCTCTTAGGTAAAATTCGAGAAAAGAAATTCGCCAAATTCCACTGATCCGGCTTGTGTCGTCGTCTTCTGCTTATGTTCCCTTCTTTTCCGTGACATTGCTTCTTAATCTTTCCAAAAAATTGATTCGAAAAGCCTTGTCTTATTCAAAACAAAAAATTTATATATATAGTAGATTCGTCGTAAAATAAAGAATTATTTGAAAAAGAAAACGTTACTAGGACAACAAACGTTTTCTATTTTTCCATTTTCTTATTCCTCGTCTTCTGCACAGATTCATCTTCTTTTTTGACACATTTTCCCATTTCTATTCCTCCTTTACAACCTTTTTTCGGGTTTCATCCCTTTTCCGCCGTTTCCGTGCTCTTCCCTTTCTTGTGTTTTTCCTTTCATCTTCATCCATATATACACACGTATTAACCTCTACCACCTGCCCTAATTTTTAGATGGAATTTCTGGAAGTGCGTCAAGGATCACCTCGTAAGTTAGAAGAAATGGAATGAAGAAGGTCTTTTGAAAGGGGCGTCGTTTTGTAGAAAAATGGGAAGGTTTTTTGAGGGCCATGACAAGCCCCCACTGGATTAGTTTCATAAGTCCAGCTGCCCTGGTTTTGAAATATGTACATGGGTCATTCTTTCTTCTTTTCCGCTCAGAACGAGACGAGAACTTTCTTCTCCCCCTTCTCACTAGTCGAAAATTATGAGACTATTGTAAACTGATCTTTAACAGTAAACCAATTGGTTTGCATTCGTCCGTAATTGGATAATCCGCTCACATCGGTTCATGTTTCCTCTTTTCTTCTGAAAAGTAAATGCTCCGCCTCTAGAAGAGAGGGAAGCTCAATTACCTAGACTGGCGGGACTTAACCATTAGCCAAGTTTCTCAAATTGCACAAGCCGATTTTTCTTTGTTTTACAGACGGCGGTGATTCGGGTGACTCTTCATCAAACGAGAGTGAGAGACTAATGGAATCGGATGATGAAGGAAACATTCAAATTCCGGTACCCACCGGACAACCTCGTGGACGCATGGGACGCAGGTAAGTACTTTTCAACGAACTCCTTCCCCCTTCATTTCTTCTTGTGTGAAATCCGGTCTCACGTCCACCCATTTATCTTACACCTTTACCTAGACCATTTGATTGAACTCTGACCAACTATTACTTTCATTCACTCATTCTTTTCTTCTTCTTCGTCTTCTGTTTTACCAAAAATAGTTGACAGAAACATTCCGAGTGCGCTTCTTCCCAAATCGTTGAGCCACACTTCTTGCTCGTACACGGAAGATTACACTTTGAGTAATCCGAACTCATTCATCAAAGCACTTCTTTCCTACAACAAATAGGGTACATTTTTGAAGAGATCACCAACCGAAAAAGAATCTTTCGTTTTCGACTATTCTTTCACAAAAAGTACTAAACACGAAACCAAAAGGTTTCGTTCGTGAAGTCAAAAAGACACAAGAGTTTCTTAAGATAATTAGGGGGTGGATGACTCTTGTTGACCAACACACGATTTCGACGGATGCAGGTTCTCGTTCAGGTTATTTTTGAGTCTTTCTAACGGACACCAGTCCTAAGCATAGCAAAACGGGGTTCAGAAGAAAAGCACACATTAGATTTTCGAGGATGATCTTGCACTATTCAATTATTAGCGATTTAGACGAGTTAGAAATGACTTATGAAACTTGAGAACGCGTTACTCAGTTATTAATCGTGCATGGGAAAATCTCAAGGGATTCATCCCAGTAGATTACAGAATTGAATTCTGAGCAATGTATTCGTAGAAGAGAAATTTCAGGGTCCAAAAATTGACATTATAAGAAATTATAAGGAAAGTAACAAAAATGCGAATCAGATGATGGAAAAAGAAACAATTCTGAAACTCCGATTTTCATCAATGGATGTTCTGCAGTTATGGATTACACAAATGTAGAAATTTCGAGTTTGAAGTTCAAGATTCTGAGATTCTGAGATTCTGAGATTCTGAGATTCTGAGATTTTGAGATTCTGAAATTCTGAGATTCTGAGATTCTGAGATTCTGAGATTCTGAGATTCTGAGATTCTGAGATTCTGAGATTCTGAGATTCTGAGATTTTGAGATTCTGAAATTCTGAGATTCTGAGATTCTGAGATTTTGAGATTCTGAGATTTTGATATTATAAGATTCACAGATTCTCAGATTCTCAGCTTCTCAGATTCTCAGATTCTCAGATTCTCAGATTCTCAGATTCTCAGATTCTCAGATTCTCAGATTCTGAAATTCTGAGATTCGGGATTCTAATATTCTCAAATTCTGAGATTCTGAGGTTCGGGATTCTAAGATTCTCAAAATCTCAGATTTCGAAATGCTGAGATTCTGGGACTCTGAGATTCCTGAGATTTTGAGCCTCTGAGATTCTGCGATTCGGTGATTTAATTTCCTAAAATCTATGATATTCAAATTATAGGATTCTGAGATACTGATCTTCTAGAATTCTGCAATTCCGGTATTCACAAACTCCTATTATTATGTTGGAAGGAAACTAACTGTCCCTTGTTTTATTTCTGAATAATACAAAAACCAGATTAAGCCAATATTAGCAGTGTGCCCCGTCGTGGTCCACAACAAGTTACCAACATTCTGGTAACTTGGGAATACCATACCTCCGATAGCTAGCTAGCCGCGAATCAAAATATCCCTTTTTCCAGTTTTTCTCATAAATGGTGCAAAATTCGTCATTCTCCAGATGGCTTTGTACATCTCCAAATAATCAATAATATGATAGAGCCAAGTCGGGACTATAAGTAGGTGAGGGAGAACCGTCCCGCTGAATCTGTCCGAGTCTGACTTGACTTTCGTTAAAAAAATGCAAAACCTAATGTTGCACGGAATGTCACTCCGTATCTGAGCCGCTTTGGCTGGACGGTTCTCCTTCACCCTCGTGAAAGTCCTGGTTTTGTTCTATCAGAATATTGGTTATTCGGAGATATACGACGCCATCTGTAGCGCAAGGACTTTAACATAATCGTTGAGAAAAACTGTACCAAAGAAATAGTTTGATTCGCAGCCAGCTAGCGTTTGGAGGGATGGTATCCACAAGTTATTAACATGTAGACAACATGTTATGGACCCCGACGGTACATACTGTCAATCTTGGTTTAATCTTGTTTTTGTTTTATTGACTAATGAAAAAATGGACAGTAACTTTCCTTCCAACCTATAATAGATTCTGGTATTCTAGGGTTCCATGATTTTGAGATTCGGATATTTTGAGATTTGGACATTTTGGGATTTTGAGATCCTGAAATACTAGAAATGAAGGATTTTGGGTTCTCAAAATTTAAAATTTAAAAAATTCGAGTTCTAGTAACCAGAAATTACATGATTCTGTGATTCTAAAATTGATAACGTTTCGAGTCCTTTGAAATTCATGTTGACTGAATCCTCATTCCCTTTTTTCAGGTTCACACTCAACCCGTTGATTTTTGCAAAGGAAGAACGAGAGGCAAGACGACAGTCCTTAGCACAACTCAAGCTCAGCTATTATCCAAAACACATGAATCGTGAGTGTTGCATCTCTGAGCTAATTGATGCTTGTTTATTCTGCTCCACATTGTTTTTTGAAAACACTTTAGGATTTGAAAAAAAAACAGAATTCATGATAAACGGAATTTTTCCTTTTTTAAAAAAATCATTTGATTATTCCGTTCAATCAGTTCTAATTTTTTGTTTCAGCTGAACACTATGACACCGGTCTTGGATTTTGCGGTTGGTTCTTAATGGGCTTATCGTGGATTATTGTGATTTCAACATTCCCAGTATCAATCTATTTTTGTATGAAAGTAGTACAGGAATATGAGCGTGCTGTGATCTTCCGACTTGGTAGACTTATTGGAGGTGGTGCAAAGGGACCAGGTAAGACTTATGTTCATTGAGCAGACTTTAGGAATATATTTTCCAGGAATTTTCTTCGTGCTGCCATGCATAGAATCATACACCAAGGTGGACCTGAGAACCGTATCATTCAGTGTGCCACCACAAGAAATTCTGACAAAGGACTCGGTGACCACTTCTGTAGACGCTGTCATTTATTATAGGATTTGTAATGCAACAGTCAGTGTTGCTAATGTCGAGAATGCTCATCACTCGACTAGATTGCTAGCTCAAACCACTCTTCGAAACATGCTTGGTACCAGAAGTCTTTCTGAAATTTTGTCCGATCGTGAAACTCTTGCCACATCTATGCAAACGATTCTTGATGAAGCCACTGAGAGCTGGGGAATCAAAGTGGAGCGGGTTGAGATGTGAGTTGGAATATTTGATCCAAATTTTTAGTATCTATGAATTTCCATAGAAATTGTTTCTCGCAAAACAACAGCAGTTCAAGTACATCATGTGCCAACTTACACTTGCTTTTTTAGCTTCATTATCTCAATTTTTGAAAAAATTAGAAGTTAGACATCTGAAGATTCAAAATTTTTGGAGATATCATGAAACACATTCTATCAACAAATAGATTTTTGATAACTTTTGTATTGTGCCAGTATATGTACACTGAGTGGCGTTATTTGTAATCATTAAAAATTATCATAATGCAAATCTGATTTTCAGCAAAGACGTCCGTCTGCCAATTCAACTTCAACGTGCTATGGCAGCAGAAGCTGAAGCCACTCGTGAGGCTCGTGCTAAGGTAATTCTTTTTATTTTTTTTTCTTTTCAAATTGTTAGTTCAACTATTCTAGGTCATCGCTGCCGAAGGAGAACAGAAGGCATCACGTTCTCTACGTGAAGCCGCATCTGTCATTGCTCAGTCCCCAGCAGCTCTTCAACTGCGTTATCTGCAAACATTGAATAGTGTCGCGTGAGTCAATGACACCATCTTCAGAGAGGAAATGATGTGTATTTAACTGAAACAACTTACTCTAAGATTGATGACATATTCTCGTTTTGCAGTGCGGAGAAAAATTCAACAATCATCTTCCCACTTCCGATGGAATTGGTTAGGCATCTGATCAACTGACGACCTATCAGCGATGCTAAAAATACGAGTGCAGTATGATAATCTCTTCAAAGCTTGCCCGTTTTTAATTTCCTATGTTTTCGCCCCAAAATTTCTTTCTACTTCCAATTTCGTCTCTCATCGATTCACTGATTCTATTGTGACAATATTTCATATTAGAATTTCAATACTTAATTTTCAGTTACCGTCATTTTTCCACTAATACAACGGCTTACACGTTGATGCTCATTCATCTCGGGGCTCTTAAGAGATATTAAAAATGTGTCAATTGATAAAATGTCAGTAGAATTAGCGCAAAATTTTTATCAGTGGACAGTTTTTCAATACCTCCTATAGAAACCAAGATGATTGATTTCTAAGTATAGGATCAAGTTTTACTATTGGAATTACGGTAATTAATACGCATTAAAATATTTCCAACTACTTTTTCATCAATATCACAGTTTTCTTCTTTAATGATTTTCAAAAAAACACTCATTAATTTTTTTTCGTCACGTATTTACATTTATTATCAATAAACTTTTTGAAAAAATATTTTTAAGCAATTTGGATCCAGCAAAAATAATTGGCTTCAAGATCAATACGGGTATGAAGGCGCATCAAGTTTTCCAGCTATGAAATCCATCTTGAGCTCGAACATTGACAGAACATCTTTCCACATTTCTGCTTGATACCGTTGCTCATCCACATCTCCAATTTCTCCAACAGCAGCATCGATTTCATTTTCTTTCCCGGTAGCTTCAGCAACTAGATCCTGTAAAAAATTGAAAGTTAAGAAATACATGTGCACTAGATTAGATGGATAATGCGGACGTGCTAAATTGTGTTTGTGAGGATGTTTGTGGGAAAGAAGATGAGGTTAAAAACTATTTCTTTTTTCAAAGTAAAGGCCAAACCTCCAAATTAGATCCAGCGACTCCATCTAAACTGTTCTTATCCTCCAGCAACCCTTGTAATTCCTTAGCCAGCCTTGGAATATCTTCCTTGCAATTTGCAATCGAATCTTCGAGAGCTTTGATTTTCTGTAATCAACAATATTATCATCACTTTATCAATCAGTATCCAATTACATCTACTTTCATCCGGTGCTTCAATTGTATTTCTGACATTATTTCTGCTTGTTGTTTCTGACGTTCTTCAAGTTCTTCCGTCATTTTCTAAAATAATCTATCAAAAGGTGTCAATTATATATGTTGTCACTTACAATCAAAGCATTTCTCATTTCGTCTCTGACTTGCCGCTGATCCGTTATTCTCTCTTTTCTCTCGTCCAACGCTCTCATCATGTCTTGCATCTCGAATTTGATATCCTGAAGGATGAATGTATCAATGTATACTTTCCGATAATAATGTGAATATCCTAATTTTCTTCCATTTTGCTAACCCGGACGAAGAACTTCAACTTCAAAAAAATTGCTCCTCCTCATTCTCCCTTGTCTCGTTTTTTAAGTTCGTCAAAGTCTTCATAACCCCTCTAACATATAATCCCCTTGTGGATTGTTAAATTGAACTCGAGTTTTGACTTTCAAAAATGGTTTAGTGTGTCTTTCAAAAGTCTTTCTCTAAAGTTCTCGAAATCCAAAACTTTTAATCCCTCACCTCGGCATCGTTTGTTTGCGGAGCTGCAGTTTTTGGACGATCGTATTTCGTTGGAACATTCAATACTTCCACCACTTCACCGCCAAGGCTCTCCTGAAAAATTTAGATCTTACGGTATTTTTAATTTTTTTGTTCTTTATAGTTTGAACTTAGGATTTTTTGATTTATGTTATTTGCGAGAATTTTTACGGTAATTCTTTATTGAGGTTCAGAGGGTCGCGATAATTCTGTGAACTGTCAAAACGAAAATGGAAAACTCCGACAGTAAAAGTGAAGTTTGACCTACAGTTGGCCATATTTGAAAATCTTTTAAATTACTTTCCGATTCCGAATTTTTGCAATCTTCATTTTTTGAATATTTACGGTCTGTCGTTTATGTCTCTGATAAAATGCTCCTAAGCCGTCAACTTAAAGTCCATACATTTCATTAGTTGTGAAATATTTTCAAAGTCCACTAACAGAATGTTTTATGATATTACTTTGTTATCAGTCAATCTCTTTTTGAAATCTTTCAAAACAACTGAGATAATTTGGCTCAAAGTTAAAGGTCTAGGTTCTATTAGGGTGTTTCCGGTACACAGCATGGGTTTTATGTTTTTGTTCAAGACAATTTCATGTAACTTCTGTGAAAAATAGGTTTGACAGATTTATTTTCACAAAGATTTTTAAATCCAGAACTTCCGAAATTTACACTTCTATTTTTTCCCAATTAAACTTACAATATGAGACTCTAGTTCTTTGAATCTTTTCGAAAGTATATCCACAGTACCACTGAGAACGCCTTTCTCAGCATAAGTGAGTTCCTCTTCCAGTCTTTTCCTTTTCTGCTCCTCACTTTTTGCTCTGTATTGCTCCAAATACTTGCGGTACTGAAAAAAAACGTCGTTCCATCCAACTTTTTTTTCTTTCTTTCCCAGTACACACACACACACACACACACACACACACACACACACACACACACACACACACACACACACACACACACACACACACACACACACACACACACACACACACACACACACACACACACACACACACACACACACACACACACACAACTCCATTCTTCCACTCACTTGCACATTCGACACCACGTCTCCGCCCATTTTGTCCTTCAGATCGTTCTTTCGGTCTTCAACGTCTTTTTCGATTCTTGCAAGATCTTGCCTAAAAGTCACGTCTTTGTCATACTGTAGGATTTTCAATTTCCTTGATTACACTGAAGTTCTTGGAATTCCACTCGTTTCTCATTATCTGGATGTTTCTGCGCCCGTCATTTGGGGCAATCTCGGAAATTGAAAAATGGGTCCCCCCCCCCTCCATGCAGTCAAAAGTTGAGTAGGAGCTTCATCTCGTTTCACTGTTTTCTCATCCCCTCTTTTTTTTCTTTCATTTTTTTCAATTTCAATTTCCTTTCCCAGTGGAATAAAAAGGACTTTGGGAAGAAAGACGACTCCACTCAGCACCCACCTCAACTCTTGCAATTTCTGCACTGCTATCTCTTTCTTGCGTTCGAGAGTGGAGACCTGATGACGAACCACGCTGAAAACACGCCGTATGTTTTTACCAAGAAAGGTTAGTGAAGTTTTTTGTGTTCGGACTCTTTTTCGAGTTTTTAAAGAAAAATGTGTCTGTTGAATACAGTTCACAAAAACATTTCTCCGGCTGATTTTAGATATTTCTGAACTAACAATAGAAGGGTTCGTGTTTTGCCATTTCACGGAAATACCGAAAACCGGAAAAAATGAAAAAGTCGTAACTGAAACAACACTAAAATTAAAATTATTTGCTCCGAGAGGTTTTCCCATCAGAACGTTTTCCACTGTGATGATACAGGCAAATAAAATGTTCAAAGTGGGCCGAAAATAATTTCAAGGTTTTAAAATTTGGGTTTTTTTGGAATTTGAAACAATCCGAGATTTGAAAAATAAAAAAAAAGTCTGGACTTTTTTCAATTTTAGATAGTGTGTATATGGTAATAAAATGCATACCGTATTTCCTCTAATAGAAACCCATCCAGACTTTGAGCGGGATTATTTCGATTCGTCTGAAAGATAAGAAAAAATTGTCAACTGATAAATTCTGAGTGATATTATGATACATAATTTACCAGCTGACAAATGTTTCATATTTTTTTCAGGCATCGAGATAATTGAGCTCACAGTTGACCGTACTGTTGTGCTTCTATTCAAGGAAACTTTAATCTATTTTCGTAGCTTAAAATCTTCACAAAATGTTTTGTCCAATAGCTAAATGCCCCCAAAACAGTTTTTTTACAAAAAATGTAATTTTCGCTCTTTGTTCCTTCTCTTTTCGAAATGTACAAAGCACAATCAGCTGACAAAATGGTTTATGTATATTGAGATTGTTAAGTTTTGTAGTGGAGTTTTTTTATTTGTTCAAATGCTGAAAATGATAACCGCTTGGCAAAAAATCAAGTTTTTTTTTCTGTTTGAAATAATGTTATCTAAATTTTTCAAAAATCTGCTCATTCTATTTCTTTTCAATTCTTGGTTCCAAAACATGATTGTCTAGAATATTTCTAAATTTTCTTCTCATCCAATTCCTCTTCTTTTTCTTTTCCGACAACGACGTCTTTCTCGGCATTCATGAAGCACTTGACAATGCGACTTTCAATCAGAAAAAAAGAAGAGCACATATTGTGCCCCTGAGCATCGTCATCATCACCATTCCTTTTTTCCTTTAAGACTCTTGTGATTCTTCTCTTTCGCTTTTTTTTGTCTCGTCTTTTTCATTAGCAACCAACGATTTGAGAGCAAATTTATGCGCATGTAAAACAACGATAAACATCTCTTCTCCTTTTTTCTCTGTGGCACATCATTGAGTGCTCTAACACAACAACAAAATGCTAAATAAGGGATTTACTGACCTCATGTTCTCATCTATATCCACTTCCTTGTGGTCTCTCTCATCTTCTAGCTTGCGAATTCGTTTCCTCATTTCTTCGATCTGAAAATTTTTCAGAGTAGTATAAACAGAAATAGATGAATTTCAACGTTTAAAGTAAACAATTAACATATTTGAGGGTAGTTGAAAATTAGAAAACTTTCGTTGACGTCTGTCTGACGTCTGAAGCCATTGTTTCAAGGACAAGTTAGTTTACTATGGTGCTCATCCCCAAATTTCATTTTAACAGAAAGTGTCACACAAAAAACACAGATATTCTAATTCTCTGCACTGTGCTAATTTACACTTTCTAATCAAATTCAAACGAGTAGTTTTTTTTCAAAGATTCAAAATTACCTGCTCTTCATAGCTTTATATTTTTCTTTTTAAGTCATGCGTATCAAAAACTTTGAAAAAATAATCGTCTGGTATTTCATGCAATGGACGAGGCTGTAGAAAAAGACATAAAGGACATGTGTTAAAATATAAAGACATATACATATAAAAAAAGAATGAAATCTGTAAATCAGTTAAAGACTGCTTCACAATCTACTCACATCTTCGGTCATTTTCTGTAAATCCTCTTCTGTTACTGAATTTGAATTTGCCATGTTTATCAACTCTCGAAGCTTGTTCTCCTTATATTCAATCTCATTAAACAATTTTCCATTTGCCAGAAATGTATTTGTTGCAACTTCGTCCTAGGAAAACTCTAATTAATCAGAAAACGGAACCGACGACCAAATACCTCTAATTTTTCCATTAGTGCTTGTTCGTCCAACGTGTCGGCGACCGCTTGAGCCTCACTCAAATTGATTTTCATGCGATTGATTCTGGACTCAATGTTCAGCACCTAAAGACTTTGTTTCTGATTCTTGATGCATTGTGAAAAAGGAAAAATTGAAGGAAAACGGAAACGGCACACTCGAGAACAAAAAGATTGAGCTCGGCCTGTTTTTTGTACTTCTTTTCTCATTTTTTTTGGAAAGCTAGAAAACGTTGCCTGATTTATTTTCTTTTCCTTTTGTCTTTATTTCTTATTTCCCATTTATGAAAGCGCAGAAACCGAACCTTTTGTCTCTCAATCTGCTTCTGTTGCATGAGTTCCGCGTAGCGAGACTTCTCTCCACGAAGTTGAGAAGCTAGTTGCATTTGTCTGAAAAAATCATTAGTCACATACCCAACATTTTAGCTTCCACACTTTTCAAAATATGGAATAGTCTGAACTTTTGCTTCTGTTCTCTCAATTTTACGGATTAAAATTAATTTTTCTTTTTCCATCGACTTTAGATCTTCTTTGATATCATTCAACAAAAGTACATCCGCCATAATATCCTTGGTTTCCGCGTGGATTTCCTGAAAAATAGCAGCTTTATTGGAATTATGATGACGGCTTTATGTTCATTCTGTTATGATATGATTCACCTTGAACTCGTTCATCAATTCCGTAACGTCATTCTGAAGCTCCTCAATATCATAGTCGAAGAATTCCCCAGGAACATCAGTCTGAAAATATTCCCATATTTTTCAGGCCAACTTTTTTCTTTCTGACTCATAACCAAGTTTTGTTCTGCAAGTTTCTTGCATTCCTGACAAATTACCAGCATTTTCTTTTTTCTCATTTTTCAAAAATAATGACACTGAGCGTTCTTCCTCTTCCCTTTTCTTTTCTTCCACAAAAAAAGAGGAAAGTTGGTAGAGCATAGAGCTCTGTCAGTCTCCAACACCAGCACAGCAATTCATTACCTTCATCAAATATTTTGCCAAATATGCTCGCTCTTTCAACGCTTCCGAATTCTCAAACAGAAAAACGAGCAACGGATAGAGGCTGCCCTTGCGACCCTCAACAATCCCGGCACGCCATTCTTCTCTGAAAATTTTGTTATTGGCTGTCATTGGCCCTTTTATTGCCCTCAATTTGTCCCCTTACTGTTCTTCCTGGTCTTGTGGT
Source organism: Caenorhabditis briggsae (assembly GCF_000004555.2). Lineage (NCBI taxonomy): Eukaryota > Metazoa > Nematoda > Chromadorea > Rhabditida > Rhabditidae > Caenorhabditis > Caenorhabditis briggsae. The sequence goes on along the minus strand of NC_013491.2, from coordinate 10,650,647 downwards.
GGACGGTAGCGAAGAATACGGAGAGAATTCAAAACGCGAATTGCTGTTTCCTCGGCTGCTTCCCGTTTTATATCAATTCGCTCTTGGTCAAAGATCCAGCTGAAAAGTTACACTAGTTCTCAGCTCGCGGGTTCTTCGATTTTTGAAATTTTATAGAACATATCGAAAATTCAAGTGAATTTTGCCAAAATATTACGTGGCAATTTCGTTTGGAAAATTTTTTTCTTCCAACAATTTTTCAATCTCCATAATTTAAGAAACCATAAAACAAGTGTAGCATTAGTCCTTCCTTAGATAGTTACTATAGAAGCTCCTCAAAACTTGCAACTAGATTAGAGGATTACTGTAAAAATAGTAACGCCTAAGTACAGTGATGCCCACATTTTTTTCGAAAGAAGGGTCTTCTGCCTTAAACGTTTCCACGCTACAAAAAACTTTGAAAAAAAAACCAAAAAATCTCGTACCTACATTACTTGTTTTCTTGTTGTCTCAAAACACAAAAAAACGCTCTTTTAGTTCCAACTTTCTCAGAACTCCATAATTTCAAATTAACTCACCAGAGAACGTTACTCAGCAATTGAAGCAGTTGCTGTGGCTGCATACTGTCAAATTGGAGTGTAGACAAGTTAAGATTGAATGGCTCATCATTCAGAAAATGCATAATGAACGAGGTCATATTGCTCGTCATTTTGAACTTCTTCTTCTGCTCGCAAATAACTTATTTGGTTCCTCCCGAAATTCAATGCGTTCGGTTACCAGGGAAACCCAACATACACAAGCGTGAATGCGCCCTTATGCGTGTCTCCGTGCTCTCCAGCTATCTCTGTGAGTCAACGGTTCAGAAAGAAAAGAGGGAACAAACGAGCGTGGCACAAAAAAAAGAAGGGGACGTTGTCAAGGAAATGGAATACATAGTCATGGTGATTTGTATTTTAATTGCTATTTCAGGTGCTTTTCCGCCATTCGCATGTCTTGACTCAGTCGCCAGTCGCATTCAATTTCTCCTGCTTTTTTGTTTTGCTCCGGATGAAAATTCGCCTTAAAAACGCTACAAGCCAAAAGCATATATACTTTGAATAGAGCTATTTAATGCGATGAACCATCACCCAACCCATTTTTATTCCTGAATTTTCAATGGTCTCATTTTTTGTTTTTAAAAGGATTCCACTCTTTCGACATTCAAAAGCTGGGTCAGATATGACGTCAGCGCGCACCCCTCTAGCACATTTTTTGTGTGCTGTTGGGGTGAAGAGAGGAGAGAGTGCGAGACGCAGACGCAAAAGTAGTGTTTCTTTTCGCATACAGAGGGGCCGTGCAACGAACAAACAAAAGACTATGTTGGTCCGTACTCGTTCCAATAAATCATTCGAACACTTTTCACTTGTTTCTCTCCGACAAATCCCGTTTTCTTCAAGTCTATCTATTTCTTCAAGAATTTTTCCTTCATTTTTCGTCAAAATTCGTGTTATTTTCATTTTTTCTTTGTCAAAACGCAACGTGGCAAGGATAATTATTGATTTTTACAGTTGGGAAAGGTGCAATGCAAGATCGCTCCTGCTACAAACTGACTCAGGAAGGAGAACGTCTTTTTCGTATGCAAAAGTATGAGCAAGGTGAGCAAAAAAAAAAAGAAAAACTTGAATGAAAAACAATTTTCAGGAATTGATCTGTTGAAAAAGGCGTTGGAAGTAGGAACAGATGATTTCTCGCTACTATCTGCCATCTACTGTCAGTTGGGAAATGCGCACACAATGCTCAAAGACTACGAGCAAGCTTTGAAATTTCATACATATGATATTCTTGTTGAAAGGTGAGAAAAACACTTAAAATGAATTCAAGGAACAATAAAAATCAAAAATTTGTTTCAGGTTGATTGGAAACAAGCCAGGAGAGGCGAAATCGTGTGCGAATCTGGGCAACATCTTCAAAATGAAGGGAGCCTACAACGACGCGCTCACCTTCACATTCAAGCAACTGGATTTCGCCGAAGAGCTCGGGGATAAAGTGAGTGGCGTTTTGTTTCTCCATTTCTCTCATGCACCCGGGCAATATGTTGTCCTCTGTTTCTATGACAACGTTTTGGTGTTGTTGATGATTTACGGAAATGTCATGAGAGAATTTAGTAGATCGGAGGAAAAAGCTTGATCTATAGATCGGAGGCAAAAGCTTGATCTGCTTCGATTGGGTGGGAAAGTGATTTAGCTGGAAACTAAAAATATTAAATCCAGAAACGTTTTTCTGTTCAAATCATAAAAAAGAGCAATCGAAGTTTTATGAAATGAGCATGAATTCGAATTTTTTGAACTTCAAACTCAGATTTATTCGGAAATTCAACTTGTCAACTGACATTTTTTTTGGTGTAAAACAAAGCTGGAAACACGTAATAGTATCAAAATTTCAGCTTTAAAATAGATTCTAAAAGGATTTCATAAATTTCCTCGTGAACAAGGATATATAACGTTTTAATTCCGAAACAAAGCAGATCAGATTCCCCATTTTTAGTATGCATCTCGACTGAAGACCAGAAGTTTCAGCTTACAATAAAACTGGTACCCAACTTTTGATTTTTTGACAGAGCCATGAAAAAATCTTTAAATTCTGGTATATCACGCTTCTAAATGTAGTCTGAATGTTAGAAAAGATTTTCAAATGTCAGTCATCTTTGCCTAATCTTTCCCAACTATAGAAAATCGTATAACTCTTTTCCAGGTTCTCAAATCCCGTGCATATTACAACATTGCCACCATCTATGTTGAACGAGGACGATGTACCAAGTTGGAAGCCGCCGAGGAACGGAACGACGCCAAAAACGACGAGGCCCAGTCGGACTTTGAGAACGCTGCCAAATATTTCAAGTAAGGAAAATATCATAAAGTTAAAATTCCTTCAATTTTTATTTTCCAGGTTGAATCTCGAAGTCGCAGAGGCTCTGGATGATCCACTTACGATGGGCAGATGCTACGGGAGTCTAGGAAACACTTTCTATTGTCTTGGAGACTATGATCAATCCATTGAATTTCATAAACGTGTAAGTTCCGCGGCGTTAAACGTGTGACATGACATGCGACGTACCGGAAATCTTGTTTGTGTCATGTCCTTTTTTGCTCCTAGATTTCAAAAGTTTCAAAACCTCTCTTTTTTGTGCCTGTCAGTCATTTTTTGCCCCAATTCCTCCAATTTCCACGTGCCGTTGAAACCTAACTCTCATTTCCGATCACATTTCAGACAAAACATGTTGTTTGTTCTTGTCAGGTGTAGAATTGTTAACTGCAGAAAAAAACCAAGGAAAACAGAATGTAAAATTCCAGAATTCAAAAAACCAAACCAAAAAGAAAAAATAGACGGAAAACCAAGTTCAAGTTTCAACTTGGTACATGTGTCCTCCAAGGGATGTCATCAAATTTCATCTCTAACTTCCGGGTCCCTGACTCAATCAGAAAGGAATATGAAATCTAGATAATAGAAAGCTCTGTTTTTTGTTGTTTCCTGAAACGAGGTTACCAAAATACAGAACCAATGGAACGTGAACAGTGGGTTCTCCCCCTTCTTGCATCGTCGTCATCATCCACTTCCTCTTACTTCTTCTTCTTTTTTGTTCTTTTATCCTGCCAGATTCAATTTCTTTGTCAAATTTTTCCCTTTACCACAAACTCTTTCTCTTTTTGGCCAAATGAGGTGAAGAAGACGGAACTCTTGAGACACACGTCAGAATGAGTGGAAGCGAGGGGAAAAGCAAATTGAAAAAAAGAGAGAGATAGAGAGAGAGAGAGAGAGAGAGAGAGAGAGAGAGAGAAACAACCTGAACCTTCTTTCTTTTGAATAATTGAAGATGCAAACATACACGAGGCTTGACTCAGCATCTCTAATTTTCTATGTGTTTTCAGAGATTGGAATTGTCACAACAATACGGAGATCGTGCATCAATGCGACGGGCACACGCGAATATCGCAAATTGTCATGCGTTGAAATCGAACATGCCTCTGGCTATTCAGCATTATAAGTGAGTTACCGCCCCACCACTCGATTACAGACCGAAATCTGCGTCACGCCTCTGAGGAGAGCCGGATGAGTAATTCTTTTTTGTTTCTTGTTAGACGAAAACAGACTTCTTCCCTTTTTATCAAACTTCTATTCTATTTGTTTTGTTTCAGACTCGCTTACAACCTGGCTACAGAAATCGGAAATAAAACCGAGGAGGCTCAAATGGCCTACTCGTTGGCCAACGCTCTCTACATTGGAAAAGAAGTCCAGAAAGGTACGTGACCATCACGAGGGATTCTGGGGGTAAAAGGAGGGTCTACATGAGATCCTGCAAAAAAAGTCCACAACAGGTAATAGGTATTGAATTTCACCATTTTGACAATAGGCATACCTTGTCGTTTGGTGCTCAGATGGTAGTTCAGAGTTGCTCTTTGATGACGTTTCGGCCCGATCCGTTTCTTTTCTCTCTTACTCGTTCTTCTTTTTTCCAAGTTCCGGAGTCAGTTTATGTCGTTGAAAATAGCATTTTTGCTGGGCAACTTGTCCTCGTTTTCACTCCATTCGTTTCGTGCTGTATGTTATGTTCACAAACAGCTGGTCAGCTGAACATTTGACATAGAAATCTTATGTGACGATTTCTTTCGCACGCGCATCATTTGATAAACACATATAGGAATTTTTCACCTATTCTTCTCTTTCGATGCATAAAACCCTTTTTTCTTCGTTCTCTTTCAGCTTTATACACGAGATTTTTGAGTTTTGATTTTTCAGACAGCAACCTAGTAACTGAAGCTTCCCATATACCCATTAATATTTTCTAGATGAATAAGTATATATATATATATATATTATTATATCTAACTAGGAGGGCCGCTACAGAATTCAAGCGTGAGAAAGTCGTTTTGAATTAGTACATAAGCGTGTGATTTTCCACGAGACACCTCATGATTTCTAATTTTTCAATTTTCCAAAGTACCATCACTAAGTATAACTGGACTAATACCACAATTGAATTTATATCTGTCAGAGATAACTAAAAAACAACCGCGATGGCGGCGGTTCCTGGAATTGTTATCCCCCCTATTTCCAGCCATATTCTATTTTTTGCTATGTTCATTTGTTCTTCTCTTTTTTTGGTCTCCTCAATTTTTCTGCCTTCTTCCACCACATTGTCAGATCACCGACAATACCACCGAAATGCAAACACTTGAAGGTTCTTAGGATCCGACAACGACAACGATTGAAATGACATGAATCATTTCCTTTTACATCTTACATCCAATCACACGCCACTTCATGTTTCTGTAAATGGGGGAGAGCAGATATTTTCTTGCTTCAAATTATTTTTTTGGTGCTCCTCCTCTTCTACTTCTTCTTTTTCTTCGTGTGGGACCCTCGTGGTATGTATGTATGTATGTGCTTTTGTTTTGTTCCTTCCATTGAGGATGGGCTAGAGAGGAGGGCTATTCGAATTCACTTGTCTTTTTCACTGTGACAAATTGTGGGAAAATAGAGACAACTGTCAATTGATGATGAGGCTGATAATGCTGGAACAAGAAAAAACCCTTTTAAAACGAACTCGTGCAATCTGTGGATTTAAAACACATTTATATACACTCACGTCATAAGGGGGTTTTTTTTGAGAAGAAAAGCAAATAGTCGGTGTCTCCGTCATTCTTTCCTTTTTATTCACTTCTCCTATTTTTCATATTCCTTTCAATCTCCATTGTTCCTTGTTCATCACCCCAGTTCACATCCCGGAATACGATTTTTATTTTTCCAGCAATCACATACTTCCAACGTCATCTCAAAATCGCCAGAAGCTTAGAGGACATCTCCGGACAGCTTCGATCGTGTTACTCACTTGCTTTGTCATTTAACAATCTGTGTGAACGTCGCAAGGCACTCTACTACTTGGTTCTCGCCAAACGGAATTCACTTCAGGTATGTTATCTTAGATTCTCACGGTCTTCCATCACGTGTTGTTTTTCTTTCTCTTTTTGAAATTCTGCAAAAAAGCACTTCAAAACTGTGTTGAGTCCGTCGAGTAACAAGAACAACATTTTGCGACAAAAAGACAACGTCTGTTGGAGAACCCATGCAACTTTTATCTCCCTGTTCTTCTCACTTGTTTTCAACTCGTTTTTTTTTCAACAAAAAAATTTTTTGCTGAATAGTCACGTTCGTTTGTCAATTTCATAAAAACCTATTTTTCCCTAGCGAGTTCATTTTGTGCTAGGGGAGAGTTACGGATATTCCGAACCATAGAACCAAGGGGAGGAAACCCATTTCCTTGTTAATTCTTCTTTCAGACCCATGACTTCTGAGTTAACCCTTTTCTAGAGAGAAAAAATGAGAGAAAAAACATGCAGTCAATTGAAAGAAAAAAAAAATGATTTTGAAGAGTTAAATCGCTTTTTAATTAGGTTTTTTTTCTTTTGATTCATTGAAAGACTTAAACTATTAGGTGAGAGGGTGGGAGAAGATGGGAGTTGATGGGAGTGGTGCAAAACGTTTTTTTCATTGAAGGTTAACGACACGAGTGCCATCCTTGACATTGATAATTTGCTGCACGAAATTCTGGAGGCCGGACAAGAAAACGTGCTTATCGACGATATCGAGGTAAGTCCGATGAGTCAGGATTTCTAGATTTTTCATTTCTAACAAAATTTCTGTTTTTTATTCCGTCAGTGACTCACTTCTGTACTAGTTTGTATTTCAAAATTCTTTCCACATGACTAGGAAGAATTATTGTAGTTTGAATTGAAATTTAGTAAGATTTTAACCAGAACCCAAAGACAATATTTGTTTGTGACATGACAGAACAAATCTGAATCAAATCTGACTCCGCCCCACTACTAGGTTCTTCCCTTCCATCCATCTCCATTTTACACTTCAATTTTCCTCTCAATTTTTAGCTCATAATCGACCAGTCAGCCGATCCGGCTCCCGCCGAAATTGAGCACCGCGAGCTTCGACTTACATTCTTCCAGAAGAGAAATATCAACGACAGACCAGTTAATGTGAGTTTAGAATTTCCGGAAATGTGACAAGTGTCCCTTCCTTCCACCATCTTTCCATCACTTCCTGTTTTTGATTTGAGACGAAAAAAGAAACATATGTGCATTTATTTTTTGCTGCCCACTCTTTTTTCCATTCAATTGAACCATTCATCTATTTCGAGACGCCCGAGGATCCACTCGCTGAGGATCGGTACGAGAAGGAGGAGTTCTTCGATATGCTAGCAAAGTTGCAGTCAAAAAGGATGAACGATCAACGAGTAGATGCATCGGTTCTCAACGCGAACATCGACTTCAGAGTCCGCCAAACCGACACAGAGCCCGACAACTCGTCGACAGGTATGTACGCGCGTGGAGAGCATGAACGTGATTTATTAGTATGTGTTCTTTCACGAGTCGTGAATCAAATTAACGAGCGTGAAGAATAGTTTCTGTGACACAGCTACTAAATATTTATGAGCTATTACAACTTGTCTTTCTCTTTTTTGCTATATCGCATTCGACATTCCTTTCCATTAGTGCTTTCATCATCACCACCTCATTTTATTCGTTAAGCACATTCACATAAATCATCGCCTCCCGCAAAAGATGAAATCCACACCTATGCCGGAAACCACCGGAGAAAGCTCGGCGCCGCTCAACGATGGTAAAAAACATCTTTGTTGATAAATCTGAAAAGAGTTAGAGACAGGAAAAGGAAGAGGAATTCTGGACACATTAGCAATTCCAGAATCCTGTCCCTTGATGCAAGTTGTTGTCACTGAGACTAGTCTCGCCATAGACGGAGCATGAGTGTGTGTGTGTGGACAACAACTCATCCTTTTCATGGGAATCTGAAAAGATGGCGAATTTGCTCTCAATTGTCGCCAGGGAGATTTTATTCAGAATTCTCCTACTCCATTTTTATGAGATTAGTGCATGTGGCACATAACACTTTAGGTATTCTAGTACGACTACTACTAGGATTTTATGAGTTGTCGCTTGCCTTCCTGTGCCACCATCAAGGTTCCCTATTTTATTCTTTTGTACTTTAGTCTTGTTAAGAAAACAGACTACGTCGAGTGAAAAGTCGAAGAAGCAAGGCACTCACACAAATACACTTATTTCATTTTTTCTCGCATGAAAAGACACTAGGATGATTTAAAAAAGTGTTTGAGAGGTCGAGTCTGAGGAATTTCTCTCGCTCAGAACCTTTTTCTTTCTTCACCCCGCCCCTCCTTCTTCATCTTATTGTTCCCTTTCTTCCACACGGCACTCTGTGGATTGTAAGTGACACACTTCTAGCGTTTGAGTGAGTTCTAACGTCCGTGGATACCGGAAATGTCTTTATGTTTCAAAAAACATGTTAGGTTTGTCTTTAGCCTGCGGCTATCTAGCATTAGGATCTAGAATGAAAGCACTGAGGTTTTACTCAAAAAAGAATTACAATTATTTCCTATCCTATTCTGACTATAATTTGTCTGAATTTTTTTTCCTAATTCATTTATATTTCAGACGGGTCCGAAGTTCTAATCGACTTGATTCTGAACGCTCAAGAACGCAGAATGGACGACCAGAGAGCCCCATTCTTGCCAGGCCTTAATCCCAACGGACAAATCATACTTCGCCGTCTCAACACGTAAGCATAACTTTCTCAAATTGCCGCACTAAACGATTTTCTCCCTTTTTCAGCGATCAAGGAAACGAGGAGCTTGACGACCATTTGGTTGAGTGGCTGATGCGTGTGCAAAGCCAACGACTCGACGAGCAGCGCAGCGAGCTGCCACCAATCAAACCGGAAGGACAGGAAGGTAAGGGATTCTGAGCGAAAAAACAAATTGAAAAATAATTGTTCCAGAACTCGATAAAAAGAAAGAAGAAGACGTGACCGCCATTGTAATGCGTATGCAAGCCGGTCGCCTTGAAGACCAAAGAGCTCACCTGCCCACCATTCCGACTTCTAAGAACTAGGATCCATCATTTCTATATCACTCTTTGTTTCGAATTAAGATCCACGAGCTTTATACATAATTGCCATTTCAAAGTGAAATCTCGTCATCTCCCCCTTCTTTGTTTCTTATCTGTCACAGTGCTCCATAGAATTGTCCTTTTTCATCATCTCTTTTTCCTCTAACTTCTCCTTCCTTTCTGTAACAACTTTCTGAATTTTTCTTCCCTTCAATTCCAAAAAAACTCATCAAAAAATAGCTGATGCTATTTTTATTCTTCTTCCTTTTCTTCGTTTTCCTCCATTTAAGATGAAGCTTGGACTTCGAATTCCCCCATTCTTTTTTACCTATTTTTCCTCACATTTCGCCATTATAACATTTTAAAGCATCAGAGAGCTAGGAAAGATGTGAACACGTATGAACAGAATGTAAAAAAATGCTGTGTATTGTGTAAAGATTGAAAGATGCGAATTTTTAAGCTTGTCTCTTTTTTCTTTGGAAATAAAGTTTTAAAATGGTCTTGTCCGCGTGTTATAATGAAGGTGTTATGAAGTAATGAACAAAGTTTAGCTCTCCTCAAATAATTCGGCGAATTTTTTTTGAAAAAATCGAATTTTTGGCGAAAAGCCTTATCAAGTTTTAAAACCTATGATTTCTTTTCAGGTCATTTTTTCGTTATCATCTGGAAATAATTCTCTAGAAACAAAATTATCCTAATTTTCAGCAATATGTTTTTGAGGACACGTATGTCATTGACGTCACAGCGTTACTGTCAAAAATAAGCATAAAACAAAGTCATTTCTTCTATGTTTTTTTGTTTTTTATTGGCTGAAATTTTAAAGAGAGAGGACAAGAAATGTTTTTGAGAAAAACTACCAATTTTCAAATCTGAACGACGGAATTTCCATGAATATTGCTAATAAAGAGACCAAAAATTTCTTGATACACGTTGCTTAGTTTATTGGCTGGCAAAAACAGATTTATACACATAAAAATGGCATTCTACCTTGAAAGAATCGATATCACAGAGAAACAAAAGTAGCCGTAATGAAATGAACTGTTGTTGAGGTTTTTGGTTGTTGAGGATTACTTTACACGTTGATGATAGTTATACGTTGACATGGTCCGAGTTGTCCGAGCACGCAATGCAAATCCCGTCCTCAATCATTTGTCGGCGATCAATCTGAAAAAATTGGAAATTAGAAATTAGAGGAAAAAACTGGTTACTGTACCTCGGAAGCCGAGCAAGTGAGATGGAAGATGTGACCGCACTTGAACACTTTGATATCGTTGAACTTTCGCGGAATCATATCCTGACCCGTATTCATGATTACTTGGGAACACAAACTACATCTAGTCATTAGACTGACAGAGACTGATTTATCCGATGCAAGCATCAAGTTGTTGGTGAGCACGTGCAGGTCATTTAGTGTTGAATCGTAGCAGCCTGAAACAGTATGATCAAATTTCATAAAAAGAAAAACGAAAAACGAAAAAAAAACTTACACTGCTGAAGTTCGACATAATTCGTAAAATCTGTCAGAAGCTTCTCCAACGCTTCACTCAAATTTGGGATGTCTACGTCGTCTGGGAGTTTGTCCATAATCAGAATTGGATCCAGACAGTTGGATGCTTCAATGATCAGCTGTGAGAAGTGGGTCGGGAAGTCTGCCACCACCTCGAGAAGATGAATCCAAAGGTCACGGTCGTTTTGATCTGTAGAAACGGCTAGGATGTGGGCTAGTATATCTCATGGTTCTGTTTTTACATACCTTTACAGTAGGCTATCACCTTTTCGATATTCTTATACTCTCGAACCATCATCTTAACGGCTTCATAGTGATTGCCACTTTTGGCTAGGAGGAATATGGTCTCTTCCACAAATCCTCTATCGGAGCACAATTTTCTTGCCTTCGTCACATTATAGTTGACATTTTTCTTCAGGAATGGCAGCAACTTTTTCTTCTCATGATCCGCATACAGCTGAACTGCTTTGTCGGCAAATTCGATTCCCTCATTCCTACTCATTAGCTTTGTAAGATAGGCGAGCTGAAGTTTTGGTTGTCCATTGATCTTCGCCATCACGAAAGATGGCTCCACAGAATCCGCATTGTCCAAAAGAAGACGAAGAGCACGTTCAGAGTTAATATTCATCAGATCTGATATTTGATCCTTCACAAGATCGAAAAGTTGATGCTTATCGATGACATTGAAAATTTGAAAATCCTGGCAAATCATCAAAATTTTCAGAGCGCTTTCATATTTCCTCTCATAAAGATACAAGTGAGCTAGCGCATCCATCAATATCTTCTCGACCTCTTCAACATCTTCTATGTCCTCTGATTTGCTAATTTGTTGGATTCGCCACTGTGTTTGATCGATGATTGTGCTGGTCATGTACAAGTCCGGACTCCATGTCTGCACTAATCTCCGGAACAACTTGACATTATTGAAAAGTGAGGCCAGTAGCACTTTTTCATAGGCACTGGGATCGAGTCTAGGCTTGGAATCAGGTAAAACCTAAAAATTGAGTATTAATTTCAGATTTGTGAATTTCAAAACGCACATCACCCAACAATGTAGACATTTTAGCGTCGTGAAATCTATCCACAGCCCACTCCCACTCCTCTTTGCAGTCTCCACAGATAGAAGAAAGCCAAGAAGCCGCTACTCTAGCCTTTTTACTTTCTAAGTACCCCTCGATGATCTTTCGCCCCACTTTTTTGGGGCTCACGTCTGTTTTTGCAAGCATGTCCGCCTGAAATTTATTGTTTTAGTTTAGATGATTCGTCATTAGAGTGTAGTCATCACTGAACAAAAAAAAACCACTAACATGTTCTTTTGCCATTTCGAATGCCTCGGTGTACAGTTTATACTGTAGCCGCCATTTGATTCCATCTTCCGGACCGTACGGAACAGCCATGATGATTTGTTTTGTCGTCAAAATGAAATAAGTGGAAAGGTATGGAATGCCAAGTCCATGAATCATATATGGTAGGGTGTGCGTTGATAGTCGGATACTGGAAATGTTTTTTTGTTTTTTAAACAAGTCTCGGGAAAATCACTAACTTCACTATCTCATCTTCTGATTGTAGCTCGTAGTCCTTGAGCCCGAGTGGCCGGATTACACAAGTCTTCAATGTCGCAGTGGCAGAACTCTCCATAGCAGTTAACGTGGTCATTGTAGACATGACAGACTGAAATTTAACTGTAAATTCCTTTAAAAAAATGAAATTCGTACCGCGCAATCGTCAAAATCCTCTCCTTCCATTTGAAGACCAACCAGGAACAATTCGTAATCCGAACCGTTTTTGGGCAGGTAAGAAATGCCAGAAATGAACATGGAGACGTGGAAAATGTGATGAATCTCTCCTTTTCGCATTCCTTCGTTTCCTTTGATTTTCAGTACAGTTACTGTATCAGCCCATCCGATCACCAGGGTGTTCTCCGACATCCACATATGCTTTGGTGGGCATCTTGAAGAGCGAACACGATCCACGTCATGCGTTGGTTGTACACTTGTTAATATCTTTTCTGTACCTCTGCAAACTCTAACACAGCGGTTGTTATCTGACCTTTTAACTTTGTTTTACCTTTCATAAACCCGTGTTCCAGTGTCATTGGTGAATGCAATAAGATTATCGTTCCAAGAGCAGCAATGGATAAAGCCATCTCGCTCAGAACCAGAATACAAATTCTGAAAATTTTCACGTCGTTTTTTAAAATCTTTCAAAATCAATATAAACTATAAACTTACGGAAGCTTTATATTGAAATAAACGTTTTTCATATAGGACCAGATTACGCTCTCCCATAATAAAGCAGTGACCAGATTGTTGGCGAATGAAGTCTGGAGAGAAGCAAATCGATTTTGGCATCACTTGGATGTTCACTGTCTAAAAAATCATCATTTGGAAATTATTTTTAAAATATATATATAAAGAGCTTACACAGCACAATTTGTCATTTCCAATTCCGGAGACCACCAATTTTGAATCATTGGCACAACTGAGAATGTAAGATCCCGTTTCGTCGAATTTCAACTTTGAAACTGCGCATCTATGTGGTTTCAGTGGCTGAAAATTGTTGAATAAGAACTCATCAATTTTGGAATATAGATTTACCGGCACACTGTCAAAATTTCCGTATCCATGATGATCAAGAATATAGATGAGCCCGCTAGCAGTTCCTATAGCAATGAATTTGTCGTGCAGGTCGATTGATGTGAATGTAGCGGTTTTCATGAAGGGCAGTGTGCTTTCTCCTTCGAGCCGTTCGTATTTGAATCGAGGTTCTAGTGGGGCCTGAAATAATTTTTTACGATTTATTGAAAATTTGAAGTTCTGAATTGAAGTTCAGCTGCTTTCATATTTCTAAATTCCTCACCTCATCTTCATCCTCAGTGGTACGTGTGATATCTCCAGAGTCTTCCAGAAACGAATCGCCAAACTCATTCTCCTTGTCATTGCTTTCATCCATTGTGTCTGAAATTCGAGTTGCACTGTGAATAAATAAATTGATGAAAAAGTATGTGGCAGGGATTTAACCTGGTGATAAAAAATGATTAGAACAACAAGCACAGGTGGAATATACATATGACTTTTAACCGAAATTGTTTTTCTTGACAACCAGATGAAAATATTCAAAAAATAAATTAATTCAAAATGCACAGGGAAAGAAATCGAAAATTAATCCGAGCTGGCTGCTAGACCTTCTGTTGATGGTTGGAAATTGATTAGTAGGCTAGCGGGACTGCTAGAGCTGTCGATTGGACGATCATAAATGCAAACGTATTTTCTGCAAAAAAAAGGAAAATTATGAAAATTTTTATTATTTTCTATGTGGGGGTATGAAAAAAACTCTTGCCAGACTGTAAAAAATCATTTTTCTCCCATTTCCACCTACCCCTCTGTCACTGCTCGAATCCAATCTGCTAGCACCGAAAGCGTCTTATCTGCCACCGGAGTCGGAATCCCACAATCCGCTCTCAGCTGAGCAATATTTTTCCCAATCCATCCGAGTCCTTCGAAGAATTTCTCTCGTTCCGACCGCTTTCTCGATCCTGACAGAATTGCCCTGAAAAAAGGACTGGTTGGTTTAAAGAGATGAGTCTAAAGAGATAAGTCGTTGTTGAACGATTAGGCAATATCGGTAATGGTTTTTTTTTCAAGTGGTTTTTTCTTTTTTTTCTGTTAGTGACTCTCAGTTGGCACTATTTTTTTGTTTGAAATTGATTCAGTTTGCTTTTTTAAATAACTTTTTGTGATTTTTTATAGACGTCAAGACGACTATGTTCTTTTTGAAAGAAAAACTGTGCGTTCAAAAGTTCCGACCTTCTCAAACTAATCCTCTAGATTAAGAATCTTCTTTTCAAATTTTCTTTCTCTTATTGTTTTGAAGATCGATATTTTTGTAGCGAAACATTTTTTGTGGCACAAAGTGTTACGAACGCCTCAAGAGGCTGCCATCGAAAAAGTGTGTTTTACGGCATATTCAGCCTAGTTTTGCCACAGAAAAAAGTATATTTGCTCAATCCCCCTCTCCAAAAATGTGCATGTTTCCAAAACCCCTTCACATACTTTCTTCTCTTCGCTCATTACTAATCACCTATCAGTAGAGCGTACTTACGTGACACTCCAGGTGCATATACACCGGCGCTGATATCCTCATACCTTTTTGCGCCGCGCATATGTTTGCCAATGCTGCTAATACATTTATGAAACGTTCCTTTTTGAATAAGAAACACTTTCCGTTTCCACCCTCTCATCTCACCTTGCACTTGAAAGGATACATATAATATTTCTTCTCCTACCTCATATTTTTCTTTTGCGCGCCAAAAAGTTGTACATGATATTCAAACGTTGACAGACACAGACGGTCCCTCCGTGTTTTGTTTTTGCGTGTGAAGCATGCGCTTTTTCGCTCTCTCCTACGGAAGACAGAAGTTGTAATCCTTTTTTTTTTGAGAACCGTGAGAATAAATGTGTGAGCTTTGAGAGAAGTAAGAGCACGCAATGAATCACAGGAGGCTTACGAAGAAGTACTATACATATGAATCATTATTAAAGTTTCAAATTCTATATTAAATTTTATCAAAGCCACTGTCGAGTTGTAAAATAATAAAAAATAGTATGTATTTAGCTTTTGAGATAGACTTCCATGTTTGGTACTTGATGATAGCATTATCTATTTTCTCTTTATTCTCTTGTTTGCGCTTTATTAATTGTATGGTGCGTTTCATAGGAAACCGTTCTTTTACAATGTTTTCTGTCCTAGCACTCAAGTTTTACAGTCTTCCTATCAGAAAGTGTCTTCTATTGAATCCGCCTCCTTAACTAGCTCTGATAGAAAATTGTCATTTTAATTCATTCTGCCATATTTTGCGGAACAGGTGAACCAAATTCCAGATTGTCTTGAATTTCCAACCAATCTTTCTGTCCTTCTTTATATTTTAAAACTCACAATTTATTCTCCACTGGATTGTACACTCTTGAGAACGACGCATATGGCAAGACTGGATATCGAAGTGAGTATCCAAGAATTCTACTGATGAGATTGACAAAGTGAACCAAAAGTCCGATAGCTGCGGTAGTTTCTCGTTCGTTGTGTGGGGATACTGTAACGTTTTGGATAGATCATTAAATTCGGAAATATTGAACTTACGTTGAACAGAAGCCACGTGAGGTAGATGTAATCCTCGGATAGTGTCCACAAGCACGCAACGACAATCACTGGTTTTTCGGTTTGGTTGCAGTGATGCCGGACCGCCATCGATATCTATTTTGAAAATTTCCATGACTTCTTGAATCATAAATGTCTTTCTATAGGAGACTAGACAGGTCAAAACGTGTGTGATTCGCCTGAAACAACTTCAATCTCAATGGAAAGAAAATCAAATACTCACTTTTTCTTCTCTTTCAAGTCCTTATTTGTTTCGACCTGGGCAACCAATGCTTCGGTTTTGTCTATTAGTTTCTGTTTGTCTTGATTCTAAACCTTGAATCCTTCGTTTTTGAACCTCAAATGCACCACATACCTTTTTGTCTATCTTATCTTTCACTTCGTACATTATCCGTCGTTTTGCTAGTATCAATTTTTGAACTCTTTCGATTTGTACCTTGTACTTCCTACATGCAACTTCCTTTTCTTCGATTTTTGCCTCCTGAAATGAACGACTATTTATTTTTTGAGGGAAAAATTAAACGATACCAAATCTTGCGACCTCTGATACTGAACAATCAACCCGTCTTCATCATCAATTGACTCTTTCAATGTCTGGAGGTTTGTTTCTTTTTGTTTCACATCCTTGATAGCTTGTTGGAGCCTGAAAATTAGTTCGCTCATTCATTATTCATCAAGAAACACCTTCTCACCTTTCAAAAGAAACAGTATCCACAAACTTAGTGTTTTTTGTAGTCATCGGCCAGCCGAAATTGAATTTTAATTGGAATTATAGAAAAGAAAATACAAGAAATGAGCGAGTCACAACATTAAAAAGCTATAGAAATAAATTGCTGCTAACTAGAGGGAGTATTTACGCTAAACAACGCGCGCCTGCGTTATGACGGAGTGTCGTTTGGAGGGGCATTGGCAGAGAGCGAGGCAAAGGCCAAGGACGGGACATTGAGCGAGCAGAGGGTGTGTCCGCGCGGATAATTGTGCGCGCACCGGGAGGTTTTCTATTGTACTCGGGGTCATCCAATCGAGATCCACATCATGGGACGGATAACTGTGAGACAGTGTGCGATACGTGGAGACGCAGCGAAAAATCTGTTGTTTTCATTGTGTTCGTGTGCGTGGACGTGTCATTGGGACAATGCCTGTCGAGAGCAAATGACGCAGAGAATCGATCGGAGAGGAGTCGAAAAGAAAAGCACTCTCAATGGGCATCTTGTATTAGAATAGTAATTCGGTCTTATCAGTTTCAAAGAAGAATCGAAACTCGGGTTGAAGAGAGAGACTTGGAAAAATGTAATGTTTACTTTCAGCGAAAATGAAAAACAATAGTTTGGCATGGCTTACTTCGAGCAGTTACACGTTGCGGTTTTCTCTGAAAAAAGTTGTTTTCCCTTTTCCCATGATGAAGCCATATTCTTAGAGCAACCAAGTCTTGATAAAATTCTGATTGATATGGCAGCCAGCCGCCAAAAAGTATATTAGTGTCTTAATCGAAACTGCCATAATTTTTCGTAATATTACCTAGAGAATTGCTCATTTCTCTTGAAGTAGTAGTCAACTAGAACAATATGTCCCGAATTCAACTTCCAAAAATATTCAGTTTTCGAAGACGTGAGTAAAATAGTTTATTCCTATTGTTGAGCAAAATGACAAATTTTTTCGTTGATTGAGAAATACAAGTTATGCGTGTGTGTGAGAAGACAATTGAGTTTAACCCGTTTCGAATCATAATAATTGTGCGGTGGTGTTGAGGAAGAGATCTAATGAGTAGAGCAAACAGACAGACGGGGGCAATTTGAGAAATTGATGCTTCTTCATCTTTTTTCGCTCCTCTTCGAGCAGCAAAGAAATTGAAGAAGGCCTCTTCAACGAAGACGTCGTTTCTTCCTGTGAAGCTGACTGAGACGCTCATTGAAAAGTTGAAGAGCATATTCGTAGAGTTCCCAGTCTAACTTGTTCACGTTTCGAATGTAGGCAAGTTGAGATGCGGTTAGCACTGTGTCGTTGGACTTGCTTTTTCCCCATACTGACATTTTTCGAGAGAATCTGAAATTAACTATCATATCATACAAGCTTTTGGCGAAAATGTCTTACTTCATATCAAACGTGGCTTCGAAAAAGTACTGACTGTCATCCATCCGTTCTTTGATACCGAAGAATGCCATATTTCTGAAATCACATGTTGTGTGTCATTTTTCTCATGTCAAATAATGACATTGTCTCTCAGTCATTACAAAATAAAACTTGCCTCAGATTTTCTTTCGCACTTTCCATCATTATTTTGTCTTGTTCATAAGACGGCCTACGTAGATGTTCATAGCATCCAACAAGTGATAAATTTGACAACATTCTGGTTTGTCTGTTAAAGGCCAAGTTGTAAGGGCATGAGATGAACTCTTCCACTGAAACGCCTTCCCAGCCAATGCGCGGGTCGAAGCATGTCGGCAGATCGTTAACTGACGCTGGTCGTCCGTTGCAAACGTGTCTGAAACATTGTTTTTAACAGTTCCCAAAGCGGCTTATCACATACTTGGAAGATATCCATGTAGCGCCTCTTTGAACATGCCGAAATTCCGAGATGAATCGATCAGTTGGGTTGCGCAGAAATGTAGTGTAGAAGTAGTTTCTTTTCTTTTTATGACCTGCAAATCAACACCACCATCATCATCATCGTGTTTTTTATATCCTTCCGCCCGCGGAAATTGGATTTTGTCTTTTTTCCATTCCCCCTCAGGGAAATTCGGCAAAGCTAAAGCAACTGTGAGAGAAGCGATGAACAGATATCCAAAGATATTTTGACGCATCCTTTCTATTATCAAGCGCGTCTCATCAAATGTCACCAAAATCAGAATGCGATAAGTGAAAATGAAATGACCGATTTCCCGACGATAAGCCTTTCAACCATTTCAATATTTTTCACTTTCATAAGCCCCCCAGAAAATATTCAATACTAGTGAATTGAAAAATCCCATTTTTAGAAAGGAGCAGTTCAAGAGAACCCCGTCGAGGGTTTTTCTCCGAAGGACGTGCATTGGCTGAACGGATGTCGTTTCGTAAGTGATTGTCCTCTGTCCCCCCCCCCCCCCCTAAGTTTCTGTGTCTCCTCTATCAGTTTACCAGTAAAGCAATCAAGATTCCGCTCTTCTTTTTTTGCCACCAACCTGCTTGCTTATCCAAAACTCGCTGTACACAACTGTTGACGACAAGTTCAGTGAAATCAGCGTGAAGCCCGCATACCCATCCAGTTGAATAGCGAGAGAACAGCCACGTCTGAAACAATGACACCCATTACCGTTTTCCCCTTCTCGCTTTTTTAGTTTTAAAAAGTTTCTCTTTTTGGGTAGCAGTAGCAAAGTCGACTCCCATTCCTGCCTATTACCTACCTCATTTGACGCATTACGCCCACAATTGCATCTTTTTTTGTGCGCCTGACACTTGCATGGTAGATTCTGTTGGTAGCGTACTAGAAACTTCTCGAATGTCGTGCCCGCTGTTTTTTGAATATGCACAAATACAATGACATCGTTGGCAGTTTTGTTGAATCTGAAGCCAAAAATTATAAATTTTCATTTTTCAAACGTTTTTACCTTATTACTCGCACTCCACCTGATTCTTGTGCTGCTCTCTCGTATGCATAGTAACCTTCTTCTAGCATATTATCGTTTACAACTTCCGTCGTCGTTTTCATTGAAAAATCTGTAACAGGACCTTCAGTGAACTCCACGATTTCTCGCTTCTCACTTATATAAAAATAAACAATTGATGCGGCAAAGAGGATTGTAGCAAAAACAAACAATTTCCTGCATTGAACACCTTTCCATCCTCGCATTGAGCACATTCCCATCAATTTCATCGCATCTGAAACAAGAAACACATTGGATTCCTCATTCAAACCGAGTAATGGAGCGATCAATAGAACCGTGAGCGCATCACACAATGGCAGAGGCAGCGGGTGTGCAAGTGCGCCCTTTGAGACGATTGTCTGCGTCTCTTCGTGCGTTGCACTGTCTTGCAATTGCACGCGAACACTAACGCGCAGTGAGAGAGACCCTTCCTCTCCTCTCGTTGTATATTGACATGCTTTCGATGTGCTACACTTGTTTCGCCTCTTCATTTTTTGCTTTCTAATTTGCCGCTATTTCTTGTTACAGGTAGAATGGAGGTCGGTCACCGTTTCAGACGGATGAAACACAATTTTCAAACGTAAGTTCTTCGCTTTTTCGTTTATAAATTTAATAATAAGTAATTTTATTGCTAATTTTCAATTTTCTACTGCAAACACTGTCATTTTTCAGCAAAAAAACCACCGACGAGGAGCTCAAACAATTCGAAAATGTTATGCAACGCAATTCAAAAGTATAATAAACACTAAAAATCAATATTTGATATTTTAAAATCATTATTTACAGGTTTCGAATCTCGCCTCTGCGTTTCGAAAGGACCTTGCCGCTACATTGACCACAGGGTTCAAAGAGGAAAATGTTGATAAACGAAAGGTAAACTATAGAACTAATAGGAAAATCATAAAACTTTTTTTCAGAAAAAGTGCGACGAGCTCTCGATGTCTCAAACACTCAAAGACGCGTCTGTGGATTTGAGCTACTACAAAACAAGTTGCCTTCACGACGTGATCAACATGTACGGTGATGTGCTACATAATGAAGTTGATGAGAAAGTCAAAATGGAAATGCTGATGGAACGTCGAGTGTATGAAGAATTGGCTCCATTTGTAGACAATGAGAAAAACGCGAACAAGCTCAAGGATAAGATGAATCTAGTAAGCACAGGTTAGATTTCAAACAAAATTTTGAAGTGGCAAATATCAGAAATTTAGATCTCGAAATTGCTCAAAAGGATTACGACAAAGAGCCAACGATGACAAAACAAGAGCAAATGGACGCGCTTCAGATGAAATACGAAGGAATGAAGGATCTTCTCGTCACCGACATTTTCAATTCTTCTGTGTCTAGAGAATTGCAATTGACTCAGGTTAGTGTTATTACTCATCCTTCCTTATTCAAATTCTGATAATTGTAGCACGTGCTGACAAGTATGGTTTTGAAACGTGACTATTTCAAATATATGTTCGAGATGTATGACCAAATGATACCAAAAACGGAACATGCACTTGGTGAGTGTCTAGGAAGTGTGAGTCACGTGTCAGTAATTTGAAAATTTTCCAGCCACCGCAATTCCACGGCCAGTATTTGGTGTTCCATTGGAAGAGCATTTACTCGTACAGCAACAGAGAATCTCTATCGTCCTTACCAAGACATGCGAATTTCTTCGACAACATGGAATGCAAGAGCGTGGGATCTTCCGTGTCAGTGGAAACGCATCGAAAGTTAAGAGAATCCGCGCTGCACTCGATTGTGGGCAATTTGATGTAAGAGAACGCAATACATTAATTTTTTAAAAATTAGTTTTTTTTCAGATTGACGAGAAACACTATCACAACGATCCACATGCAATTGCTTCCACTCTCAAAGCGTATCTACGTGAACTTCCGAACTCATTGACTATGGATTCTTTGCAGAATGAATGGGTTTCCGCTGTCGAGTAAGTTGAAAATAGAAAGATCAATCAAGTTTCAAAAATCGTTTCAGTTTGGAGGGTGAAGAGAGATTTGTCGCTATCGATACATGTCTCAAGAAAATGACACGTGGACATCGTCAGAATCTCACGTACTTGATGAAATTTTTGTGTGATTTGGAGACGTGCAGGGAAGAGACTTCGTAAGTCTAGGAAATTGATTCACTGAAATCATAATCCTTTTTCAGGATGAACGCCTCCAACCTCGCCATTGTTTTTGGCCCAACAATCACTGGAATGATTTTGGATGGATTGAACCCATCAGGAATCAAGTTGACCGAGTTTATGATCAGCAATGGAACCCGAATCTTCGGGTTTGGAACTTTAGACAAGCTGTGAGTTTTCGAAGGCCTGGAATTCGTCACAATATCCCTAAATTTCAGTGACACTTCTCCTCCTTCCGCCTTCACACGTGCTCAGTCTTCAATCAGTCCACGATCCTTCCGTCCGAAAGAGAAGGCTCCTCCACCGCCACCAGCACCAACGTCGTCATCTCAAATACCTTCTACCAGTGGTGACTTGATCCAATTAGCGGACGAAGACGATTTTTCGGATGAAGGACCAACCTCGTCCAATGGAGGATCATTGAGCAGAAGCAATACGGAGCACCGCCCAAATAGGCCACCACCACCGGTACATTATAGTTTAGACGTACCCTTTTGAAAAATCAGGGAATTACAGTCGTTCCGTGCCACATTCACCGAGACACCGAAATCACGCCCAATCAGTTACAATATCGCCGTTGGCGCTCGTCCCAACGAGCCATCGTCTTCATCATCATCGGCTCGTAACCCAATGACGGTCAGTATGGAAGATATGATCACCGAGACACCGGTTGCTCCTGAACGCAAGCGGCTCAGTATGCTTTCCATCGGCGGTAGTGCTCATCGTGTGACTCCTATCACCAGCAGCAACAACACTCAATCGTCTTCTTCTCAAGAGTCATCCGGTTCTCTGGTTATGGATGGTGGCGACAACCGGTATGATAGTATTTTAATAAGTTTTCTGTTCAATAATTAAAAGTTTTCAGAACCTTGGTTTCATTGGACGGAGAACCGTCAACTTCTTCTGTTGCTGCTTCTTCCTTGCCAAGCAACATCCAACCACCACCGCAATCCACCAAACCGAAGCCACCATTGCCAATCAAGCCGAAGGATCTTGGAAATAACGAAAGTTCCCGCTTATAACTATCCTATCCTATCAATAACTTTTCATTTCCTTTTTCTGGCTTATTCAGAAACTAGTCCAATTCCTTCAAGACACCTCAACTCGGTGTTTTCTTTTTTTTTATAGGCTTGAAACCCATTGCAATGTTCTTACTGTATGAACTTATGCTTAAACTGTCTTTTACTACACTTTCTCTTTCTATCCTTAACATTTCTCTATATGTGAATGCCTTATTTTTTTGTCAAGTCTCGGTATGATTACATTAACCTTCCTTCGTGTAGACTAGTTACTTTTTCAGTTCCCCTATATTTTTTGACCGCCTTTTAAACCATTCCTAAAATTGCTCTTACGAAATTTCAGTTTATGTGGATTGTAATTGCTTAGCCAAGTACAGACAACGAAAATCTTCTTTTCCACCCCTGAAGTCACTTTCTCTCCGGTAAGCATTCGGAAATGTCCTTTTTCATCCATCTGGTATAAAGTATTTGAAACTGTGTGACTGTGTTTATTATTATTATTATCATCATTTGGAAGAGAGTGTTTTTTTCTGGAAATGGAGACGAGAGACGGGAAAAAGAGAGTCAGACGGAGAAGAGAAAGTTCGGAAAAATAATGTAAATTATGCTGAAATCTATTATGACTGCATTTTGGATTTGCGATTCGACGGTTTGATCTGATGAGATAGTTGCCAGGTGCGCTCCTCATCAACGCGATCTTTGAAGCCATTGAAGTACTGCACGACAATGTCATTTTTCTTGATGTCATAATTCCTAAAAACACCATTCAGTTTATGTGATCGGTTTTGAATGACGAGTAAGTGGAAAAAGAGTACTCAAGTCAACGACCTTCTTCCTATTCTTACCATTTCTTCAATTTGCGGATGCTGTCAAGAATGGCAAACTGGTTCCAGCGCTTCAGGAAGTTAATCATGTTCTTGGCGCCGTGGCATCGGTCGGTTGGAATTGTGTCTGGGTTACCGGCGTGGACGAATGTCAAGTCTTGCAGGATGATACCGCTGTAATTACAGGGTTAGAAGTCGAAGTCATTAAAATCCACTGGTTAGTGTTTGTAGAAAAATATGAAAACTGGGTGAATTGAAAAATGTCAAAACCTATTATTGTAATCCCAAACTCACATATATGGAACACATGGTGGCTTTGCAGTTTGTAACAATGCTCTGTAGTTCTTATAAGACTGTGCAGTGTCCATAACGGCTGTATGCTCCTGAAAAATTACTTTAATGAACTAACTGAAAATTAAATGAGCAGTACTTTGAGAGCATCTTTGATATTCTTGCTCCATTCTAATCTGGCCAGCGGTGTGGACATGATTGCACTGAGTATCGCCAAGTATGAGTTGAAATTGCACATTTCACGGAGATGCTGAAACAAAATTATTTAGTTTTGTACGTATTTCAACTGGATACCTTCATAATTTTCACAAATTTCATCATATGCCGCTCGCGTTCCTTCTGTGTGGACTGAGTGATGATCAACGTTCGAACCCAGAAGGAGAGCTGAAATTTCAAAAAAAAAAAAAATGGATTCAGAAAATGTTTTTATTTACATTATTAAACTGCTCTGTGAAATTCACGAGATTCTTGCTCTTCTTCTCATTCTGCTCCTGCGACCACCAGAGCAATTCGGCGGATTCAATTCTATGATAAAGCTGAGAGTCGATAAATGTTAGCTGGCATGCAATTTCGGCGGATTTGAAATCGAATAGGTCATGGGGTCTGAATATTTATAGATTTTCGGAGGTTTTAAATTAAAAATTACTTTTTTGGTTTGCATAGATTGGTTCCCAGAACAGTATTAATGTCAAACGAGTCCTTCAAACGGTCCAATAAACGAGTTCTGAATTCTATTTTTAGACATGTTAAGCACAGCTAAATTGTACCTGAGAATCCGGGAATATGTGAAATTTCCGTCATGAATCAAGCGATACACAAACGAGGTAACCGAGGTAATAAGGTCAAAGTCCAATTCGTATTGTGTAACCTCATCAATAATTCTGACAATCACTGAGAATGTGTGACGAGCGATGGACTCTGATTGGGCATCATTGGCAAGAGACATGTAGAGATATCTAAGTGCATAACGTGTATATTGTCAATCTAATTAGCGATTTATCGCTCAATTTTGATTTATCGCCCAACTTTGGTTAATTGTTCAGACACCAACCGTTTGATAAGCTTATTCACCAGCTCCAAAGCGCTGATAAAAGTTCTGAACGTGATAAGAAAAGCCTCTTGGTAAAGCAAACTGGAATGCGTGGATTGTGTGGCATAGACAACCAGAGCGTCCTTTGGACCTCCACGGACCTGAAATCCATCGTAAAGCCTTAAAGGAGGCCAGACACCAAAAAAAAAGTTTTCCTGATATTTTGCATAGAGAACCCGCAAAAGGGGTTGAACTCATGACAGGCAGCTCAGGGGTACAGCGCCGCTACCGGCTGAGCTACGGGGGCGCGAAAGCGCCTGACGACCGATGGTCTACATAAGCGCGGCGCGATTGCGGCCCCCGAACTGCCCCCGAAATGTTTGCTGTCTCGCCTCCTTTAAACTTTCGCTATTTTCCTAAAACTCACTTCTAAAACCTTTCCCTCCTTTTCTCGAAATATAACATAATCTACGGCGTCGTGTTCTAAAAGCAGATCCTTCTCTGAAGGGACACTAGATAGTTCTCTCTGCCAGTCGATAGCTTTTGGTGGGAGCTCAACTATCTGAAATTCACAGCATAAATAATTTCACAAGCCTATTTCATGCTTACATGTGGTGTATCTTCCAGGAATTTGTTTGGAGGTCGGAGGCAATTGAAATCTGTCTGATTCAGCAAATCAGACAGATTATCAAGGTCGATAGTTGTTGATGAAGTTCCTAGAATTTGGAAATTAAGACAATTTATAAAAATTTGAATGTACCCTGCGAAACACTTCGAAGTTTGATTCTGATAGTAACAATACAACAAAATTTTACTTTTTTCATTTATGGGAATTTTAAAAAATCTCTAGATGATGTTATCAAAAATATGTTAGATTTAAGGAAGGGAATCTCGTTTTTCAGAATTTTTTCTGATTTATAAGAAGATATCATCCTGAACTGTTTTGATCTCTTAGATAGAAAATCGCTTACGAATGAAAATTTCAAAACACCTGGTAGGATTTGAAGATAATGCGCCACTGGATTATCGAACTGCTCCATGACAATCATCTCTGTTTTTTAGCGCCAAAACGGAATGTCGGTAGACAACACGAACAAAAAAACGATTATTGATGCGAATTTCGTTATCAGAGAAGCATTCTGCCATATTAGCGCAGAGATTGCGAATTGAGATGACAAGGCTGTTTACGCAAGACCTTTTTCATCAGAACTGGATTGATTTGGGTAAAAAGAGGCATCGTCTCGGTCGGAACTTATTAGCAAAGGTAACGATCGTTTTCTCTTCGCCTTTTCTTATTCCCATTTCTCTAATTTGCATTTCTAATTTTAACGAGAGTTTTTATTTTATACGACCGTACGTTTTTCGGCAATATGGATTCTGCATAAAAATGTTAACTGTCAAAAAAGAAATAAAAACTGAATTTTGCAAATTTCGCAAATGCAAAAATTACTAATGTACAGTGCTGGCCAAAAGTTTATCAAATTTACACATTTAAGTTCAAAAGACTCAACTGTTAAAGTTCTAAAATGTACAGTAGACTTTGTTGAAAGAGGCTAAAAACTTTTACATCAAGTGAATAAAAATTGAACTACAATTCATTAGGTGAAACATTTTTTTCGTCCATTTACAACAGATACTGCTTGAGAGTGCCATGACACTTAATTCAGTGACATTTCTGGATTTTTAACACTGTAGCTCTCTAAGGTTCTAACGGTATATCTCATTTAGACGAATTCATACATCTCAGTCGTGAACTCCAACATTGAAGTAATAATCGTTCAACAGAATTCAAAATGTTTTGCTTTATTCAAGGGAATCCAGTATAGTTTTTTTTTTGAAGCTGGCCATTTTCAAATAGAAGTAGTTTCAATGAACTTTTCACCGGATTTTATAAACTTACTTCCTGAACACCAACATCTCAGCATTTTTGAATACTATTAATAAAAGTCTAGATTATCAAGAGGCCCCTTAAGTCACGATATCCAATTCTTATAACTAGTAATTCCCTTTACGCTTTCTTCTGATTAAATATGTTTTTTAAGAGTTCCGTCACGTAATTTTTCATCCGTCACTTACCTGCGGTGCTAAACTCAAATTGAATTTTTTTCCGGAACTGCTCTTCGTGAGTTCTGAAACGAAAATGATTATGTTCTGTATAACAAGAACCTATAATCTCACGTTAAATTATTATTGAGACGAACGTAGGACGAGATGGTGGTACCTTTCAGATACTCGTTCTCATTGTTTTTCTTGTCATCGCCAAACATCTGGAAAAAACGGATAGAGGAAATTTCTGGAAACTAGAAAGAGAAATAGTACTGTTACAGGTGGGAAGAGTGATTTTTCAAGTTGAGAGAGCACACAATTTCACTATGTGAAAACGGAACGACACGTAGAAAAAAAACAATAGCGCAGCGGAGGAGGTGAGAAAGACAATATTATGCAAAGCTGCGACTTTTGACTATATAGTTTTTTTTCAACTTTTTTTTGCTGAAGGATTCACTCACCATCATATACTCAACAACATGCATTCGTGGAGGTGTTGTCACTTGGGAATCATGTGGAAGAGCGTTTCGGACCAATGTACTTTCTTCGTAACTTCCTTCTCCTTTGCGATCAATTAATGCGGTACCCTGGAATCCTAGCATTTTTGAAGAGTATCGCAAGAAGTAGGAAAAAAGAAAGCCGTTACGTTTGATGTCTTTTGAACAGAAAGACACAAGTTTCTCATCCCAAATTCAACTAGCTCTTAACCCCATAAACCCTCTCTCTCCCAGTTGTAAAACACACCTGGTATGTATCAACTTGCTTGGCAAACAAATTGGACTTGTCAAGTTTCGATGCTTCATGTTCTGCCAGCAGCCGCCCATCCTTCTCTTTTTTCTCGGACACTTTTTGTGACACTTCACTTGTTCTTTCAATTGTTTTTGATTTTGATGAGGAGCCAGGTGTTCCTGGTTCTGATGTTTCTCCCTCAATTGTTTCTGTCTTCTCATCTTTATCTTTGAGCATTGAACGAAAACGTTCAAATGGATCACCACGGAGGTTTTTTGATCCAAAGTTTGTGTTTTCCGTCTCCTCATCCTCATCAAATCCTCTTCTGGTGTTCATGAACGTTCTCGAGACTTCAGGCATATTTGCACTTTTAGTGGACACTGTGACGTGTTTTGATGTTTGTGTGACATTTACCGTTTTAGTCTTTTTCATACGAATCTCTCGCCCGTCTGGCAACTTCACAACCTCCTCCTCGCATACCTGGAGTATTATCAATCTGTTTTTATCCTACTTATCCCTCTACCTTCTGGCCGTGTTGTTCAGCTCGTTCCTCCTCTTTTTTCTTAGTTGTAATTCCGTTCTCATCATCAGAATCATCTTTGATATCCGGGAATGCTGGGGCAAAACTGGGCACTTTTCTAGAAAAAAATAGGGATGTTTGAGATTTGGTGATTGATGGGGGAACAAACTTTAAATTCAGCTGATTCAACAGATTGTCAATGTTTTCCTCATCTGGATTAGGCATGTTTTCCATCTCCCGGAACTCGGCATTCGGTTTCCCTTTTACATCGGGGACCACTGGTTTTTGATTCAATTTTGGACATTTTACAGAGAGCTAAAAATAAAATAATGATTCTGGGAGTTGATTAAAAGACGCTACCTTCCCAACTTCTTGAAGAGAGAATTTAATTTGGTTGATGTCAACTTCTTGGTTCAAGAAGAACTTTTTGTCAATTATTCGGAGTAGGGAAATGATAGATCGCTAAAATTAGAATTAATGAAATTCATTCAATTCAGCAACTCACCTTGAGATCTATATCAGTAGTGTCACAATTTTTCGATATAGCTTCAAGAAGTGCAGCAGTGCTGCCTAAAAAGTTACTTTCAAACTAAGAAAAAATGCTGAAGACGTTAAACTCACTGAGAATCAATGTGGAATTGTTGGTTGAAAGGACATTCTCCAAGTATCGTATGGAAATGTCAATCTCTTTTGACATTTCTCTGAAAAATGCAATTAGAATCGAAATACTGTTTGTTGGCGCAAGTGAAATCGAGAATTGAAATGAGGAGAAAAGGAATAAAAAGGGAGAACAGAAAAGTTGCATGAATTACTGATGACCAACTTCTTTTTTTTTAGTTCTCAAGGGAGAGAAAAATTGAAAAAAAAAACAAGAAGAAATGGAGAAATCCAGAACCGAGACAAAAATGTAAATTTAAGCCAATATTGCAATATTCAAAACATATAAAAGTATATATTCGAAAACGATTGAAGCTGGACACCACCACATACATTTTCTGAGACATTGGGATTTCAGAAATTCCGGAGCAAAAGTGCGGTGTAATCTAATTCTGTTCAGATGGCACGAGAGTCTCCAGATGATGCTAAGGGGAGGAACGAATAGATTGGAAAATTGCGTAGTTGGTTGTAGTGGCACCGTTTGCGAAATCGACTATCCAAACAGACAAAACAGTAGGAGGAAAATAAGAAGAATAAAAGAAAACGAAGAAAGTGATGATGATGGTGGGCTCGACATTAAGCTAATAAAGATGACGATGACAACAAGATGAAAAAACTAGGGGCAATCCTTTTTGTTTTTACAGTTTTTTTGTCCATATATATTTTTAAAGATCAAAAAGACAAGCATAGTGAAAACAAAAAAGTATTAAGAATAACAAAATGGAGACGATACGTTGTATGAAGAGTAGACTCAATAGCAGAAACACATCAACCAACGGATACATCAATTTCCGTTCGTCTTCCTGAGCTTGTCCTAAAGTGCAACAGCCAACCCTATGGGCTTTTCAGACAATAGAACATTTTTTTTGACGACACAAGAGGTTGCATGAACAAATAGTGTGAGGAGGGGTGATAATTTGGTATCCTGTGGTGACCTCTCGCGTTTCAAGAGGGTATCCTATATGTGGTACACATTTTCGGATTTGTTGTTGGTTATTTAGAGTGGCAACAATTGTGTACTTGAATGCACAGTTGGATTTGTCAATAGTAGTAGATGAGAGTACAAATATGCAAAAATGTGACTGACTGAAAACTGTTACAAATGGAATTATTATTAATATTGTTATTTTCGAGGGTTCAGGAATCCTGAAATTTTTGAAACTAAAAACGAAGATTAAACCTGGCAGTGAAATATGGATGGTAGAACACTGTACTCCAGAGCTTTTCTAGTTTCTCAAAATATGCGAAATTTGCAATAATTGAGTAAGCTGGGCGAGATGCTTAAAAAACAGTTTCCGGATACCATAAAGAAGGAACTCAATCTGAAAAATTAATCTACAGGAATCAGCAAAAAATTTTATACAACGGAAATATTTGAATACCGCAGGCATGCAAAAAGACTGTTTAATTTGATCCATTTCTTTAATTTCCTTTTAGAGATATTGAAAAGTAAAAAACTGAAAAATATGTACTATAAAATTATAAATAGTATTTTTAAGTTGAATTTTTATGAATTTTTTTTCACAAGAAGCGAGATAAATTGGGTCAAAATTGACAAAACTGAAAATTGATTGAGTATATCAAATAGTGGTCAACTGGCAAAATGTTTATTACAATACCAAAAATTTTTTGAATTGAACGCTTTTTCATAATTTTCACAGGAACCAAGGTGAACTTACTAAATTTTTTTACAATTAAAGGGAGGGAGTTATCAGGGGTTTATGGATATGACCTTATTTTAGTTCACTATACGTCTCGTCAAAACGAAGTGAGAAAATATCAACCACACCAATAAAACAGTCTCTATCCAGACTTGATCTCAAATATATATCCAACAAAAATGAAAATGCGCGAAATAGATCGAATGAGTAAATGAGTGGTGACTGCTAGCCACACACTCGCGCGGTGCAACAGTTCTCTCTTATTCCGTGCAAGCTTTTGCTTTTCGCCAATCTTCCTTTTCTCATCTTCCTCCTATGTCTCTTGAGCGCACCGGTAGGGCCTGTCTAACCCTAACGCTGCTGTCGTTACCCTATTTTTCTCTCTCGATGTTTTCCTTTGCGCTTCCTTTGCTAACCTAAACTATTTGCCAACACTTTTTGCCTCGTTGCGCTCCGTGGCTACAATGTTTAACTTTTCATTCTTGTATAGAACCTCCAAATTTGTTACATTTTTTGAAAAAAAAATTCCGGAAATATTTTTGGAACCTTTAATTCGAACTTGAATTCAGGGTTTGCCTTCTAGTGTGACTGATAAGAAACGCTTGGCAAGCGTTAACTGCTTCTCAAACAGAGAAAAAATAGATTAAAAAGAGCAAACTTGGTTTGAACTTGACTTACGTATGAAATGTGATGATTAGTAACCATATGGCTAATGAAGAACTTGAGAAAAGACAAACACCAAACAAAAAAGTTTCACTAGAAGTTTCCAGTTCTTCTTCCAGTTTTTTCTCTTTTAAAAATGAATCAGTTGTCCAAACAATGAGTTTTAGGACAAGGAAAAAAAATATAGGAAATGACTCAATGACAATAGGTGAAAGCACAAAAAAAAGCATAATACCCATTTTTGTCGTTATCAGCTTCGCGTAATTGGAATATCAGACAGGTTCGAGAAACCAAAATAGGTGCGGTTGGTGACTTCTGGGTTGTGCTCCAAGAGGGAAATGCACAATTTTATATTCCATTTAGAAAGGTTAACGCATTATGATTGACTCATTCAAGTTTATCCAACCATTAAATGACAACATTAACCTAAGACAGAGTGAAGAAAGGAAATGTGGGAAAATGGGAGGTCTGAAGGAATTGAACTTTGAAAAATTGTGCAAGTGGCTCAAGAATATGGGCATTTTTGATGTTGCGGATGGATGGACTCGAGGGAATTGTCAAATGACTGGTGGACTAAAAAATTGGCTGGTGGACTAAAAAATAGAGGGAGCTAGAGAGAGAGAGAGATTAGGTAATCCGAATGTTCAACATTGATGGAAACAATTTCTGAAGCCTATACAAACGTACGCTGGACCAATTGAATCGTCGGGTCTCGAGGTGTCTGATAGACTTCGCCAGATGTCTAAACTTGACCAGATGCGTTGTCTTTTCTCCAAAGTACCAAATGATGAGGGAACGAGAGCAAGATGAAAGCAAGAAGCAGAAAAAAAACACACATGAATGTGGGAAAGGTGCTCTCTGTGAAAATTGCTTACGAAATGTGGGTGTGCCGGAAAGATTGAGAGAACTCGAAATGCAGTGTACCTCCTAGGGATTCACAAACACGACGATATTTTTGTCGGGAGGTTGTCCTGGGGGGGGGGGGCGCCTTTGCGCTTCCACGCATAATGTTTACTCATAATGAATCATCCGCCAAGATGTCAGCATTTTCTTCTTGCTTTAACTTTTTTCAGACTTTCATTCTAAAAATCTTTTAATAGATTCAAACAACCATTTATTTGACAGAAACATTCTGTACATAAAATATTATAGCAAATTGTTTAGACACGAAATTCAGTAAAATAGGGGAACCAAATGAGAAAAAAGTGACGGGACCCTACTCTCTAGAGACTAGTGTTCGAAAATAACTCGGAAAAAAGTATCTCGGAAATAGTATCTCAAAACAAAAATAATAAACGAGCTAGAATAAAGCTAGAAACAACAAAACGTTTAGCCCTTGAAAAACTGAATGATAGATTCATAGTATCTTGTAAGAATGGGAACCTGGTAGGTCAATAACCATTTGGCATCTCTTTCCTCTTCCGAAGAGGTCCGATTGATTCCATTGCAGTGGTCCATATACTGACGACGTGCTCTCTCGATTCCACTTCTGGTCATGGTGTCATCGACTGGGGTGGATGGGGAACAAGTTTGACGGATGGCATCCATAGACTTCTCGACAAAATTCATCACATCCTGATGAACTTCTGGCGTCACAGAATTGTAGTAGGCAAATAGTGCAATAAATATAGATATCATTAACATGGGAAAAGCTACAGTAAGCGTAACTATCGAGTATAGGGCAATAATCAAAAGCAAGAAGTTCATTTTTTCGAGTTCGAAGTGAGTATGTTTGAGACGAAATACGGAAGGAAGGCACGTTGGGAAAAGATTGTCAGTTGTCGTTTCGACTCGTATCCGTGTGTTGAACTGATAGCGGCAACTGCGAGATTGATGCAAAAAAGTAGAGTCTCAGTTTACAACGCTTGTTTTTTTTCTTCTTCCTTGAGTGCCGGGATATACCTTGTTTAATACATCGCTCAGGACAAAAGTCATTGGTTTCCGTGTTCGCAAAGTGATTGAAAGCAAGACTTGTCATTACACAAAAATATATCAAAATGCATTTCAAGAAAACGAGTGATGTATGGAAGACCAATTTGAGAACAAAAATGTTGTATTTCTAAATTCATTGATAGTTGATAGAATACGCTTATATTTTTGTTTGACATTTAAATCACCAAATAATTGATGAATTTCTTGAACAATAAAAGACCTGAAAAAGAAACCTGAAAAAAAACAAAACAATTTGAATCGAGTTATTTTTTTAGTTTATAAATAGGTTGAGAGTAGATACCGTACAATCTGTATTAAAGGCTCCTCCTTATTGTTGCCTTCATTCAACTTTTATTCGTTCCTGTCGAAGAAATTGAAAAGTTGTCAACTGATAAATTATTTATTACAATATTATGTGTTTTTACAGTTGACACATTTTTTAAAGCTTTCTTAGGAATTTAAGAGAGAGAGAGAGGGAACTACACTGTTAATTTGTCTCCACCTGTGCTCTACAAGATCATAATTTTGAGTTTTTCAGAATTCGATTGTTTTAAATTCAAGATACTCGCTACTTGGTCTGGTTTTATCTCGATAGACATGCGTGTTTATGTGTTTTGTTCTTCAGTGCATTATTTCGTAGCGGTGTTCGCACTTCTGATGTTTTTGTGCAAACTCCATGCACTTTTCCTTCTAATTGTTTATAATTCGCTTATTATCTTGAACTACAACAATCTCTCAGTATTGAAGTCACAAAAAATCAGTTTTTGAATTAAAATTGACTATATAAATCGACTTTTATCACTTTTCTCTTGTTATGGTTTTTATTTCCACTATACTGGTGTCTTTTTTTCTAATTAGTGTCTTTTAGATCAGTATCAGAAGAGAATGAAAGAAATGTGAACGGAAATGTATGAAACAAAAATGAGGATGATGTGGTTGGCTGATAAAAACGACGAGGAAGAACTAAATGGATGAAAATCGATGTAAGCTCTGACAGCGACAATGCTCTTCGTCGCTGGATCAATCAGATGGACATTTTCGTCATAGACAATGACGGTCGCCACATTGTCTTGAATTTTAACCAGCTACGCACTAGCGAGAGCCGAGTTTAACGTGCATTGGAAAGATTTTCTGGAGAGACTTATGGCTATGATGTTCAATTACAAAGAAGTTTAGGGATTGGACTTCTAGTTTTGTCAAAATGACTAGTGACATAACCAGTCAGTTATAGTTACATTTGACTTGGACATCTTTTTTTCTTCTCATCCCGCTTCATAGTATATAAAACATTGGAAACCGCTGCTCCATTTTTTTCGTGATTATTGTGTTCGTGCGATTATTGTGTTTGAAACTTCAATGTGTCATTAAATTTATTAACAAATGGGATACATTTTGGATCATAACATTTTTTGAGAATGCCGAATTGGAACACACTTCAATCACAATGCTGAATAAAAATATTTCAAAAAAGCAACTTTTTGGATAAAACTTACTGGAGCATTGCAAGTTGCAGTCGTGTAATACAACTCTTCCGGATTGTCTTGCGTATTCACACCCCCACCAAGTACTCTCAGCGTTGCAGGAGCTGTGATCAAACAGTGCGTTGAAACATCCGGTGTATTGTTCAAAGTACCTTAATTTTCAGAAACCGTTATTGATCTTCAAGAAATTAGAATATTACATGCAATGATTTTTGTAATCTGCCAAGATGTTATTGGCAAATTTGGCGCGACAACTGTTGATCTGAGTTTGTTTGGTAGCGAAGATCTGTGACATGCAAGCATCGTTGTTAGCGAATCCTTCGAATCCAGCACCACATGCAAATCCAAACTGCTTGTACATAGAAACAACTTTCACAGCGTCACTGTAAATTTCATATTCTCTTGATAGGTTCTCTGAAAGAAAGTTACGGTAGTCGAAGTCCGGCCTTGACATGATAACTGATGCTGGTGCAATCTCGTCTTGCAGATCCAAGGCATTCGTAATACTTATTGAAAGAGCTGAAGTTGAAATTTGATTTTGAAATGGAAGATGATGAAATATTACTCGCAAACTTTCATCAAGCCACTGATACCATTGATGTACATATTCTCAATTTCTTGTCGGTGACATTCGGGTTCGAATGCAAGAATGCCTGAATTACTAAATTTTTATGAAATGAATATGATGATTTTTACCATAACAATTAGAGAGACCCAAATCGGATTTCAATTGCAGTCCACAACATTGGAGCAGATCTGGGTTGCACATTCCATTTGTTGACGGGGTGCAAGCAGTGACCACGTTTAAAGAAACTGAACAATAACAAAATTGATTTTTACAATTTTTTAAAAATCCAAGTCTAACTTACTTGCCAACACGACAATCAATGCTAGGAACTTCATGTCGTGGAACGGGGAAAGCCGGCAAAATGTTTCTTCAATGGGATTAAGAAATGAAATTTCTTATCAGTTCACGGGGGAAGATACAGTACGGACGAAAATTATTTATTAGTATAATTTCCATTCCAACAAATAGTGTCGTTTGTAATTAAAAAAAAAAGAGCCGCAAGTGCCAAAGTTATCGAATAAATAAGAATTACGCCACTTTGAAATGTTCTATCTTAATTTTTCGGATTTAAAAAAAGTTACCAATTGCAAAATTGAAGCTCACATTTCGTTAAATATACTCCGATGATTTCGGACAATTTAGAAAATTCTAGATTCCTTTTTCAGACTTAAAAGTTGACAACTTTCCTCGGAAAAGTCTGAATACGATTTCCCAGATCCGGTACTCTACATCATTGGAAAAGTTGAAAACCATAAAAAGGAGTAAAGTATTTGACATCGATGCTGAACTGTCTCAGAACCACTCTGAAAAACATTCAGTCATCCATCTGTGGGTAAATAGCGTTCCTGTCACAACATTTATAACAACCTTTTCTCAAACTTTGGAAAGTATGGAAACGAACGATATCTTACAAATCTCCACAATCGGGCTCAAACTGGGAAAGTTATGATTTTTTGAAAGTATAGCCATTTTTTGGTACTTTTTGGGCCACAACTACCCGAAATTTTTTTTAAACAACTATTTTATTTGGATTCTAAATTAACTTTTTACGCTCTTTCCAACCATATACGTCTCGATTTTTTTTTGAGGGCAACACTTGGGAGTCATTCCATGTTAAAAACTCTCCCAAATAAAAAGAAATTTTCAAATTTCCAGTGAGGCACTTTCAACTTTTTTTCCAGCTGTATTGCCGCAAAATGTTTTTAAAACTTTTCCTGAACTTAGGCCAATTCTTGTTTCGCACTTTTTATCTTTTTTCAAAATTGATACATCTATATCATAACCTTTTTCAATTGTCACACACCCAGTCATCCAATAAAAATCAGGAATAATAGTTTATTCTTATCAAAAATGATAATACACAGTTTAGAATGACAATTATTATAATATAATTTGTTTCGATTCTGACATCATTTTTTTGGTTTCACACAGCCTCTCTCAT
>NC_013491.2:10612420-10613422 GCF_000004555.2 Caenorhabditis briggsae | reverse complement strand
GAAAAATTGACGGCGCATTAGTTGAAGCAACAAAAACTGAAACTTTTTATCAAATAATCTGTATGTGTCCGTTTTCCTTATCTTTGGTTCCATTAAACCTGACCGCTGTTCATTCATGGTACACGTCATAAAATCCACATTAAATTATTTTTTACACAATCATTTCTATGTATGCTGACATTCGAAATTTTTTTCTTTTAGTTTTCAAAATTCAAAAATGTGGATTTCCCCTAAATCTTGAAAACCAGAAAGTTCCAAAAATTTTTGATTTCTCAAAAAACTTTTTTTTTGTTTCCATGTGTGGGTGAAAAATTCCTGACTCCACCCATCTGAACAACATGCAAATTTTAATATCCTTTCTTTTTTCACCTATAAAAAAAGCGCTATCAAATTCAAAAAATCATCGGAAGATTTTAAGACTGATACCTACTATTATATTCATTTTGTTTTTCATTTTTGCATGAAAAATCAATTAAAAACCAAAATGAAAAAAAGATATAATTCATTCCTTTTTTCTTTGAGAAATCTTTGTTCATTAGTTGAGATAGTAACCTGATGAACTGCGCCCAGAAATCATTTGTAAACTATTCCCTGATCACAAATGCTCTCCTTAACTAAACTCCCTTGACTAAACTTTATTGGCAAACTGAAAAATCAAAAAATCAGTTCCACTCTCACATCGTTTTTGAATGTGCTAAAAATATGGTGGTTCCCAGATGACACTAAGAACCGCATCGCTTTCTCATCTTTGAGATGCCGACAATTTGCTTTTCAGAGCGCTTCCATAAAATCAGCTGCAGGTGAAGACAAACCAGTTACTTTCGTCTTCGTGTGTTTTTTAGCACTATGCAACAGAAGCGTATTTGGGATTTCTGCCAAGAACGAAAGCATGATGAATGAAACCGAAACAACCATGCATGACTTCATTGTTCAAATCAACATGGTGCGAGAAGAAATTCAAAGTTGACTACAATTCCGATATAGTCAACTTAGTGAGTTTGT
>NC_013491.2:10607628-10612347 GCF_000004555.2 Caenorhabditis briggsae | reverse complement strand
GCATGTAATCACTGTAAAAATTCTTGTCAGACTTTCAGAAAATCATTTTCCAACACCGGGAAACGGTTTTCCACTTTCTTGCATATGGCCTCAGATTCGGGTAACGCGATTTTCCAACCAGATTCGAGTAAAATTCAAACCAAATTCGGAATTTGTTTCATTTTCCGACCAGATCTGGTGATTTTCTGACCAGATCCGACCGAGAAAGCTAATTTTCCAACCTTATTCGGACAATTTTCTAACCAGATCTAGCCATTTATGCCCCGGAATTTTCCTGAATCTGGTTAGAAACCGATTACCAGAGAATACACCCAGCGATAATAAAGCCACCAGACACTCAACAACCGAATAGAAATGCTCCCACCGTGAGCTTGAATCGACAAGGTAAAACAACAGTTGATTCGTCTGAAGTCAATATGTATAATTGTTATGCACAATTAAAAATTGATTTATCCTCGTCATCTTCCCCTGACTCGTCCTCCATTCCGAAGTCGTCACATCCAATGTCGGCACGCGACATTCCTGGCTGATGCTCGAAAAGAATTCGGAACACGTCATGAGCAACAGCTCCACCGGGACTCAAAGTGAGCCGGCTCACACTGATGCTCACGACGTGTTTCACGAGATTCCATCGCAGTTCAGGTCTTATGACGTCTCTGGGAGCGATGTTGACTTCGATGATGGCGAGGACGATCCAATGGCTGACTGAAAAAAAAGAACATTTTCTTTGAACCGATTTATCAAAGCATACCTGTGACATCCTTCTACTTCCGTTTTTGAATAAAGTATCTGAATGTAATTATGAACCCTCCAAAACGCCCGGAAACAACAATTCTTACTAAAATATCAGAAGAAGAGAAGCGATTATGAAGAACAATTATAAACACAAAATTCAAACATGGGATGATTTGAAAACGGTTTTTTTTCCGTTTAAGAAAACTTTAAAGGTGGGGGGACAGGAGATTTTACGGGGGATTTTTGGGGCCAGAGTATGCATTCTACCGTGACGGTGTACAACGCTTAATGTCACTCTGCGTACAGCTGTCGTCCTCGCCTTTATGTATGCAATCGGGCGACCGCTTTCTCTTTGCCCGTGTAGCTCAGTCGGTAGCGGCGCCGCACCCTCAATCATCGCCCCACACGTTCAACTCCTCGAGGGGCATATTTGAACGAAATTTCGAGAACATTATTTTTTTTCATGTCCCCCCACCTTTAAAACTTCAAATTCTGCTTTGAAACCATTTTATTACATAAAATGTGTAGAAAAAAGCAGTAAAATTATCGGTGTGCGGCAGGTTGCAAATTCGACAGCGCGCATATTGCGTTTTCGCCCCGCCCCCTCGTAAATCGACACAAGCGGCGTCTCCGAGATTTTCAGGTCCCAGTTTTTTTAATCCGACAATATATCTAATCCGTTCGGGCCTCGCAAAACACAACCGTTACAGAAATACGATTCGCATTTCGAGATGTTGGCGAGCTCTTTGGAATGCAACGAGGTTCGCCTCACTGATAAAACTCGATATACGTTCGTTCCAAAAGATTCAATAGATGCCAATTATACAAACCACTTCGAAAGAAAACTTTTGGATTTGTATGTCCATAACAAAAAAGAGTATCAGAAGGAACTGATGAAAATGTCAAAAGAGTCAACAGGGTTTCTCGAAGTTCTGATTAGGAACAAACAAAAATAGGATCCTGGCCAAAAGTCTGCGACATCACAAGTCAGTGGCATGGACCCTTAGGAACAGCGTGGCTTTGCCTTTTGGGACCGTCGTGAGTTATCCAGATGACTTCCATTATGTTCACAGTTTTTACAGACCAAGTCTTAACCTTGATTGGTTGAACGGATACTTCGACCATGTACTAGAGATCGAAAATGCCACCTTATCTTCAGAAGAGGATTCAAAGGAAAATGAATAAAACCATTTGATACAATTGAATTAAAGTTTTCCGCTTCATACAAAGCCAGATTTTTCAAATTAAATTTTAGGTCAAGATACTCTGTATTCTGAAAATGGAGTTGGCGGAGGGCTTCCAAAATTGGACAGGTTATCGCTGATGATACGTTCTCAAGCATTTTTGGCAAGTATCAACTTTTCTCGAAATTTCAGAACAATTGGAAATGTCAGGGAGCGCTTTCTTAATTAGTTATTCTCTTGTCGTGAAAGAGAAGCGGTATTTTCTTTGTCGTTAATATTGGTTTTTGATTTCCTTTTCATTTAAATAAGTATAAATCGAGAAAAAAGTTGGAATGGCAATTCTTGTAGGATTCGTCTCTTAACTGAAAGATTAACACCTTCAAAATAAACAAATGTTTTCCTTTATTCGTACAAACACACAAACATGCATTAGTAATCAACTTGGTTCCTATTTTCGGTGTTGATGGCAGAAAGTAATGGAGGAACAGCTGTGGGATCAACACCTGCGGTTCTGAAAAAAGGCTTGTGAAGAATTGTTTGTGTATAAAATTTTAAAATCTCGAGTCTTAAATTTGTACTTACTGGCAAATTTTGTCATAGAGAATGTCAATAACGTCCTTTTGAATGTCTGTCGCTGTTGCAGCATTCGGCAGCAAATAATAGTCAGCTCCTTTTGGTTGAGAAGCTAATATTTGATAGTACAAATCGTTATCCTGAACGTCCAATTAGTTTTTTATTGTAAATGAGTCTTAATCAAACCTTGTCTGTTACATCGTAGAATGGAACCACAAAGTGATAAGCATTATCAGTGCCCAACTTCAGGT
This sequence comes from Caenorhabditis briggsae, assembly GCF_000004555.2. NCBI lineage: Eukaryota > Metazoa > Nematoda > Chromadorea > Rhabditida > Rhabditidae > Caenorhabditis > Caenorhabditis briggsae. The sequence goes on along the minus strand of NC_013491.2, from coordinate 10,609,604 downwards.
AATTGAGATAGTTAGTAGTGACTTGTCCTCTGAAAAAAAGTAATCAGAATACAAATTCTATCAACGGATGTTTTTCACTTACGAAGATCTCGGTAACCAAACAACGACTTTAATCGTTTTTGTATCAGCATATCGATTGCAAACACAAGAAGAACTGTTGATTTGCTTACCGATTGTTTGAACAAGTCTGCATTTTTAAGAACTGAAGTATAAGATTTGTAAGTTTGAGACTCACTTATCACTATATGTGGGTTTGGAATTCGCTCCGGTAATGGGGAAGGATTGCATTGCTGCGTATTGCGATGGACAGAACTTTGAGCTTTGCACATATGTGTCGTAGTATGGAAAAGCAGTCATAGCGGTTCTTCCTTCAAAATAGTATAGTTATTTGAAAAGTTCGATAAATTTCATTTTCAATTTTGACCCGTTCAGTTATTTCTCAAAATACGAGTTTCAAATTTGTATAACATCCAGAACTTTCAGTAGCTATAAAAATAAAACTCACCGTTATAAAACTTTGGCAATGGATCTTCGCTGGCACACCGAGCTTCATCATTTTCAATGAAATTGAATCCCACTTTGAATTTACTCAGGAACGAGCTCAACTGAAAAATAACAAAATAGAGAAATCATTAAAAAAATTATCTTACAGCAGTTTCAATATCAGCGGAACTTGGCAACGAACGATCGATAGCTACTCTCACGTTACTTTGCAACGAGTAAACACAGCTAGCAGTTGGTGCTACAAAATGACAATTCTAATGATTAAATCTGTTTTATCATTTTCTTACGCTTATCCGGAAGAACCACATGAGCATTGGCGATGTTTCATTCTTCATTGCAACCAATCCTCCGTAATAATCTCTAGTGCTAGTAACGTTTGGACTGAAACGTGTCAGGTTGCCCGGAACTGCTGGATCTGCATCTTTCGCAAATGGTGAGTAAACGATGGATCTGAAAAAAACACGATATTAGAGTTTCATGAAATTCGGATAGTTTACGCTTTTTGGAAATCTTCCAGCCCAGCAAATGCAGTAATCACATCGTCATCATCTTTTAGTCTGAATAAGAAAATGTTCCATAATTTCACATCTTTCTGCATAGACAAACCCGATTTGAGTAAGATAGAAAATATTGAGACTGACTGGTGATTGGATTTTAGTTTTCGTGTCGGCATAGGATTGTTGAATCTTAGTAAGAGCTCTGAAAAATTAACGGCTGCTTTTTTGCAGCACTATAATTCAACTTACAGAGAAACATTCGATCCTCCAGTCTCGGTACTTCTATAAGAGAAGAAAATATCATTCTTGGCCAAAATTGATGTTTCATTCGGATATTGCTGGAATGTAATAGACATTTCATTCGCCACATTCAAATTTCCAATGATCATGACGTAATGTGTGTACTTGAACAGTTTGTAGTATTGAGCCATGGACATCTGAGATGAAAAATTGAAAAGTGTCAAGAATTTTAGTAAGATTTAACTCACAAATGTTTGATTGAATGCATAGTCATCGTTTCCAAGCATATCAATGATAAATGCAACAGCACGGACTTCTTGTTGAGCAGGTGTACTTGTTGTAGACAGAACTGAAGACGTCGTGGTCTGTGATGGGCTGGAGGAAGATGCCGAATTTGTTGTCTGTGATGGGCTGGAGGAGGATGCAGGCTGTGTGGAGCTAGATGTAGAAGCTGCAGAGGTACTAGGACCGGCTGTCGTTGTAGATGTTAACCCAAAGCCTGGAAAATTTAAATGTCTTGTAATTTGTTTTCCCAGCCCGATAAAACTACTTTGTTCACATCTCAATCCATAAAAATCAACCGGGCATCGACAAATCGACATATCTCTAACTCCATTTGCACAAACGGGCTCTGTGCAATCTATTCCTCCCCAATTTGAATCACAATCACAATCCTTGTTCGGTGAGCTTGCTCGGTGAGGTCCCTGGCAGACTGTGCTCCCATCCTGATATTCT
>NC_013491.2:10603199-10606902 GCF_000004555.2 Caenorhabditis briggsae | reverse complement strand
TCAAGAGTAGTGAAATACTTGAAAAAGCAACCAGTTGAACTTTTTCGAGTGAACAATAATGTCGTTGGCGCGGATAGTGTTCCATTTCCCAAAATTTCTTTGATAGACAAGTATGGGAAGTTGCCAGGATTCGATGGAGCAATCTCATCGAATGGGGTTGAATAAATATGAAGAAGATTGACTTCGTTGAAGCTCACTCCCGAATTAACCATTTCATTGGCCCCATTCGGATTGTCTTTTGGATCGTTGAAACCGTAAGCTGTCTGGAATTATGGAGATTTGTCGTTTTTAAGCAGTCATAGAACAGCATACCTTTGAGTAACCAACCAGCTCTATCGCATAGTATCCAACTGTGTTAATTGTAAACAAATTCAACTGAATTTTTTGTTCAACTGGAACAATTTTTAATGGTCTAGCACTTAACTAAAATAAAACTACCTTTGGGATCGTAATCTTTGATATGATAAATATTTGTGTTTCCTATCCGACTACCTATTGGGTTGTCTAAAATAGTTTATGTAATCAATTCGTGCTGTCTAGTTAACCTGAATCAACACGTCCATTATAAACATGCACAAATGCATCTACTCGAGCGTTGTCGAACGTTGAATCCTTTGGAATCGTTACAGTGGTTGGCCCAGTCAAGACATCGGTTTTGAAGACATTAAAAACGCGTTGTGGTTTGTTTGCTGTGTAACCGAGCGATTGGAACAATGGACCCACATACACCGTCATATACTAAAAAGTGTTATTCAAACCTACACAATATGTTGTAACTTACTTTTTGAAAATTGGTAGACTCTTTTACAGCAAAAGGTATTCCATTTCCAACCAATGACAGTGCCAACGAATTCTGACTCTCTGTTCCTGCAACCGAGAGAACTCGGACTTCAGCTCTTCTTGTTGCTAACCGGATAAGGAAGTCACTATTCACAGAAACATCAGCATTTGAGGTGTAGACAACGAAAAGAGCTCGGTTTGTATGCTGCAAAATAACGTTGCTATTCCAAATTGTTGGTTCAATAATACCTGGTTATCCAGTGCAAGTTTCATAGCTGCATACATATCGCTATCAGCTGGAGATGTCGATGGGGAGACAGCAGTAGAAGTACGATTTTTCAAAGAATCCAACAAATGCATGCTGTTCGTGGTTGATTCGACGATTCTCGGACTAATGTCATCACCATCTAAAAAAAAGAAAAAACATTAGTGCCGAATAGGAAATGAATAACTTACATAAAATGACAGTGATGGGCACTCCAGTAACTCCAAAATCGTCTGTAAGGCCTCCGGTAACGAGAGCTTTCACATCGGCAACGATGGTCAAAGAAGAAAGATCGGAACGGTAGTCAGGTTGAGATGGTACGTTGTTGCAAGCAGAGACAGCTCAAATCGCACCATAAGCAGTTTCAAATTAAAAAATTGAACTTACAACTTTCACAGAAGCTTCCAGTAAACGCCGGATTGCAAGCACAAGTGTCAGCAGTAGTCACAGTTCCTGAAGTGTTTGTATTTTAGTAGCGATTTTTATGAAACATTATGAAAAATAAGGAATTAATTCATTTTTCTAACTCTAATTCGTGTAGTTTAATTTAATTTCACTTTTCTCGCTTCTTGCTCAAATTAATTTTCAAAAAAAATCTCACCTCCATTCAAACAGTTTGGAGTTTGACAGCTATTACCACTCCATTCCAGAGGACAAGAACACACGCCACCCTGTGAATGACAATGTAAAGATTCTGCAATTACTTATAGTTTCGCATTACCTCCTCATGTCCTCCGTTCAAACATCCGCCTGCATCAGGACCGAGGCAAGTGATTGGAAAAGTTCTGGTTACGCTGTTTGAGGGACTGTCGATCTGAAAAATAAGATTAGAGAGTTTGAAAACCTAGTTTTAACACTTCACCTTAACATGATATAGCCCTCCGGAAACACTACAAATCCAGTCATAGTTTGTCGTCCATTTGAACTCTTCACACCCTTCAACAGGAATAATGGATCCGTTGTAGATAGGCTGAAAACCAAAATTTAGTTTCCTCTTATGATATGTAGTTATAAACTTTTGCTGGGTTGGCCGGATCGCTGTAAGTGATTGAAATTTGTGAACTGCTGTTGAATGGGGTAGTAGAGTAAATCACTGGCCGGAATGCTCCATCTGCAAAATAACAAGTTAACTCGGGAGAACAAAAAAATTAACTCACATTGATATTCCACATCGTTTCTATTTTTACCATCTTTATCGACAAACGAAAGACTAATTATATCCGTAGAATCTGTGGTTGCGTAGAGAATAGCGTTCGACTTAAAGTAAAATACAACTGGTTAAAATGTGTTCTAACATAAGTGAAGCTCACAATTTTTGCAGGGGTGGCAAATCGAATTGGTATATTATAGACACCGGCAGACTGTGGTTGAATAGTCAACAATTGAAGTTCTCCAATAGTTTGGGTGGATGCTACACTAATGTTCTCGTTTTGTATAGTGCCTGCACATTCAATTATTCATTTTATTAGACAATTATCTGCTCACCATTAACTGGTCCATCTTCACTTGAATCTTCGTTTGTCAACAGAAGATAATATTTTTGCTCTTGCAAATAAACGTTGTTCAGAGCAATTCCAGGTTTTGTATCACTTGAGTATGCTTTTGCAACAATATCATTGGCAATAAGTGTGGGGAAATATAACGTGAAGAACTGGAAAAATCGATTTCTTTCACAATAGCTTAATTGTAGTAATACCGTATGCAATTCATCATAGTTATCTAGTCGGACAGCAATACCACCACTGGCAATTGCCAAGTCGTTCATGTATTGATAAACATCGGATCCATATTGCGTGTAACTTTGCACAAATAGAACAAACAACTGAAAAAAATAACGTTAGTTCCGTCGTCCCGATAAAAATAACGTTAGTTCCGTCGTCCCGATAAAAATTATTTTTCCAGGAGTGTTTTGGACCTCCCCATGTTATTACCTTAGATCTCTTTGTTCCTAATGCAGTTTTAATTGCAAGAGAATCATTAGCACTCATGCTCACATTAAAGTTAACAACAAACAGAATATCTAAAAATCAATGAATTGAATTTGGAAACTCCGAAAATAAAACACGCACCTGAGTATAGTGAACCGTTTTCGATGGCGTCAACTAACATGTCTTTCACAGATATTGGCACAGAAACATCTGCGCCAGATGATGAAGTGTTAGTATAACTCAGAACTTTTGTCATGAACTTTCCGTAATCAGTATGCTGTAGAATTAACATGGAAAATGAAATTTTGTCCTCAACTAACCTGTTTGATTTGATAGGTTTCTCCATTTGTCAGTACGGCTAGGAAATTGGAGTATCGGGACGACGAACTAACGTTAGTGGGTCAATGAGCTGATAGAAGAAACTGTTTTTGTTGCGGAACAAGTTATCAACAGAAGATCTAAAATGAGAATTTTTTAAAATTTTTTCAGTTGTTTCAAAGCTTACTTGGTTACATTAGTGTCATTGCTATTCTCAGCGACAATAATGAAACTGCGTTCTCCTGTTTTCTCGGGAGCAATGTCAGAACCACAGGCAAAGTCTAAAAAATTATACTTTCAAAATATTCGGTAAAATAAAAAACCAACCTTTTGAAAAAGACTGCTCGAACTCTAATTGTCTCATATTTTGTGTTTCAGCAGCAAAATTGTTGTAGATTTTTTCTAAACACAT
>NC_013491.2:10601932-10603089 GCF_000004555.2 Caenorhabditis briggsae | reverse complement strand
GGGTTGCCGATTGTTCTGTAACCTGCTTCGTAGTCTACTGGAGCGTTTTCAGATTCCAGCTTCACCACCATCGAGTAAGATGTTTCTGAATGAACACAATTACAAATGACTTATTTTTCGAAACACACGATTGACAGAAACACTGAATGCACTATCAACAACATCTGCAGTTCTGTTTTCATCACTTGTGAAAGCAGAATAAGCGACGAGATCTCCGGTGGTATAAACAATAATCGGCGTGTCAGAGGTCTGGTTAGACGCTGAAAGCTGTGGGTGGTACGATCCGGCAGTCAACCTAAAAGTCGCTTGTTTTTAATTATTCCTTTTAATTAGACGAACTTATAAAGTTTCCAGAAGTCGGTTTTTTGAACAACAGTTGGCGGTAAATCCACACTGAAAAAAGCGTCTGCAAAAATGTAAAATTTCGTTCATAAAATGTGTGAAATATCGTACTTTGTCCATAGCTCAACTGAGCTGCCACGTAGATATCTTTTGAAGTATCAACAGGTAAGGTTTTGATTCCACCTGTGAAAACTTTGGTCGGTTGATAGCCTTGATCCCAATTTTCCAAAAGAGCATTTACAATCTATTGAAAACAATTATTCCGTATTAACCATTACTTTACTTACTGCATATTGCTCATTGCCATTTTCAATACTTGGCAAGATATATTGACCGAGAGTAGCAGCTGCAATGTTACTCAGAGTTGCCAGACTCGGGTCATCAGCCTGGAATCCGGTGTTGTTGTAGACAAGAACATTGATCTGCAAAAAATAACTTGAACTTCTGAAATATGGGACATTGTACCTGAATTCTGCGGGCAATCGAAGTAGCAATGATATCTTCAACAATATCGCCGGTTATAGAACTGACAGCCATATTGGTAACCACGAAAACCTGAAAAACTGGTATTAGATATTGTTTTGACTAGTAACAAAAAATGATTGTTTGAATCAGAAAATGGAGAATTCCGTTTTTTTGCAGTTTCTTGGAACATTTTTCCTACAGTTGATTATAATTAATATATTTCATCAGAAAAACGTTAACATTACCGTATCCTTTTTTTTGAAAATTTCTCTACCTAATTTTGCCAATTTTTCACTGTTTTTTCAGTATTTCGAAAATTCAATCAAAACAACACCGTGAAAAAGCAATTT
>NC_013491.2:10599838-10601189 GCF_000004555.2 Caenorhabditis briggsae | reverse complement strand
CTAAAAATTTTGAGTTTATTGTGTGTTTTAAACTACTTTTCAGGTGTCTCACCAACGTCTTCCGTCGCCCTCCAATGATTTGTGAATTCATCTGCCGACGTTGATCTCCATACAATAAAGAGGAGACTAAGAAGAAGTTTGAGATTCATCACTGGAAACAAGACAACAAATTTGTGACAACTGGTGTGTGAAAATCAAAATTCCATATAATCAAACAAAAGGCAATAACAAAGAAAAAATTGAGCAAGTCGAAAAAACTCAAAAAAGAAAGGTAAACTGAAGTAAGAACGGTGTAAAGAATTTATCAATTTAGTCGATGACACTCAACTCCAAAAGTATAAAAACGGCACGCCCTGAAAAAGGCATTTTGAAATGATATTGCCAGTTAATACTCGCTAGCGGTCCAGTCATAAACCAACACTCTTATCGCAAATTGCAGGGAAATTCTCTTTTTTGATGGAGGAGAAGAGCCGTTTTTATAGCTTTTCAGTTTTTGATTAGGACAGTTTTTGATTTGATTTGGTCTGAAACTGACAATTTCGAGCTAACCGTTTTTTGGCTACTGTATTTTCAAAGTAATATCATGGAACAGTAGTAATCAACAAGTGAAATTTGTCTTAGAAGAGCCATGTTTTAAGGTAACTTCTATTACAGGGGTTCTTCCATCTTACCGGCAATTTTTTGTAGAAAATTTTAATCGAAAAATGCGGCAAATTCTCGTTTAAAATTCATAGAAATTTATCAATTTCTCTAAATTTTTTGTGCAAAATTCTCTAAATTGTTTGTGCAACTTTTGTGCAAAATGTGTCTCAACAGTTTTTTAGGAAACGGAAATGCTCAGGAACATTACACCGAAAATGTTGAGTTTACACAGAAATTGTTGATTTTGAAGAATTTATTTTGAATAAAGTTTTTTCCATCAGAGGTTACCATCTATTAGAGGAACTTTTCTATTGAATGGGTAATTTTAATACACGTTACAAGCTGAAACACTTGGTAAATAAGGAAAAATGAAATATCTGTTTGGATGGTTCTTATTGCTGTAATTCGAAAAAAAAAACTGAATCTTTCAAATTCAGTGTTTCTAATCAAACATTTCTTCTGGTAACACCGATCATGAGATCACTTCCGTTCGCACAATCGGAGAGATACGCCCAAAAACAGTTTAAGAATTCAAAAAAAATGACGTCAATATGCTACCCTACTTATTAGATAAGACGCTGAATATTTTTTTGCTTTTTCGGTTCATTCAAAAACTTCTCGAAACTATTTATTGCGTTGATATCAGAGTTTACGGGGCAGAAAAACAAAATTCTATAGTCAACAATTAAGACAAAAATCAGAAAAAAGA
>NC_013491.2:10598449-10599792 GCF_000004555.2 Caenorhabditis briggsae | reverse complement strand
GCCATTGGTTCCTCAACATCTCCAGAATTTCCATGCTGTAGAGGTGAATTCTGGTGAATGACTCCATTGCCAAACGTCCACGATAATGGTCGCAATGCTAAAATGATTTTAAAAGTTGTAAGAGATTTTCAAGAAAGTTCTGACCTGGAGCAGAATATTGTAGATGATAGCAAACGCTCTGTTAACAGTCTCATTGTCACGTTCTTCCTGCTTACGAAGTGTTGCTCTTTCCTCCTGCATTTTGAACATCTCATCCTCCTGCTTACGAACCATCTCATCCAAATCCTTGCTCCTCTTCTCAAAATCATAGATCTTCCGCCAAGCATTCTCATCGATTCTTGCAACTCTTTTCTTCTGGTAAAATTTGGTCAGTGATGAATAATGCGGAAAAGCAAACTCACAAGCTTTTCAGCCATAGCTATATTATCCTCAATACGCTCATCAATGCCTTCCAAAGCAGACTGCATCTCAGCAACTCTTTTCAATTCTTCACTATGAACACCCTGAAATTTGATAAGGAATCACATCTATTCTTATTTGGAAAAATTGGAATCAGAAGCCTTTAAGGTAATTTTTCAGATTCCAGAGAATCACAGAAATCCTTACACGGGAAGTACCCGAAATGTCTGCTTGCTTGTTCTTAGATATTGGTGGCAAAAAATGTCCGTTCCTTGGACTAGCACAAAACGAATAATATAAAATGCCCATAGGCAGGTTAAACAGAACGGCAAAACTTTTTCTAATTTTTTTTTAAAAAGTGGGTCAAGTCCATTCAGAAAATCATAACTTTGTACAGATCAAAGATAAAATAATAAACTAAACTGCATTTTGTAGAACGGGTTTGAGGCTACAACAAACTTAATTACAAATATTGTCTATCTTTGCAAAGAATTTTACTATGATAGGAAATGTGCGAATGGTCCGATGGTGTGAAATCAAAAAATGACGATTTTCGAAAAAACGTATTTGGGAGACCATGTCTATTCGATTCCATTCATGTCATAATGCACAACTTGAATTTCAGATATATAGCACTTTTTAATTTAAGAGAGATTTTTGAAAAAATAAACTTTTTTCAGCTTCACTCATGTACGGTGAAACCTTTTTTAAATTGAAGTTTTTTAAACTGATTGAATCCTTGTTGGTTTCACAAGGGAACTTCAACACCTCACAAACCCAGATTTTGAAGAAAATGTGAGGATAGGTTGAAAATTACCTATCTAGACATCTCTGAAAATTTCAGAAACCGCCCACCAGTATCAGCCGAGTTATATCAGTTTCAGTACCAACATTCGCCTTTTCAGTGCAAAAACAGCGTTTTCAAAGGCGGTTTTCTCAAGTCC
>NC_013491.2:10596515-10597449 GCF_000004555.2 Caenorhabditis briggsae | reverse complement strand
TCTGTATTCTGAAAATGGAGTTGGCGGAGGGCTTCCAAAATTGGACAGGTTATCGCTGATGATACGTTCTCAAGCATTTTTGGCAAGTATCAACTTTTCTCGAAATTTCAGAACAATTGGAAATGTCAGGGAGCGCTTTCTTAATTAGTTATTCTCTTGTCGTGAAAGAGAAGCGGTATTTTCTTTGTCGTTAATATTGGTTTTTGATTTCCTTTTCATTTAAATAAGTATAAATCGAGAAAAAAGTTGGAATGGCAATTCTTGTACGATTCGTCTCTTAACTGAAAGATTAACACCTTCAAAATAAACAAATGTTTTCCTTTATTCTTACAAACACACAAACATGCATTAGTAATCAACTTGGTTCCTATTTTCGGTGTTGATGGCAGAAAGTAATGGAGGAACAGCTGTGGGATCAACACCTGCGGTTCTGAAAAAAGGCTTGTGAAGAATTGTTTGTGTATAAAATTTTAAAATCTCGAGTCTTAAATTTGTACTTACTGGCAAATTTTGTCATACAGAATGTCAATAACGTCCTTTTGAATGTCTGTCGCTGTTGCAGCATTCGGCAGCAAATAATAGTCAGCTCCTTTTGGTTGAGAAGCTAATATTTGATAGTACAAATCGTTATCCTGAACGTCCAATTAGTTTTTTATTGTAAATGAGTCTTAATCAAACCTTGTCTGTTACATCGTAGAATGGAACCACAAAGTGATAAGCATTATCAGTGCCCAACTTCAAGTAATTGAGATAGTTAGTAGTGACTTGTCCTCTGAAAAAAAGTAATCAGAATACAAATTCTATCAACGGATGTTTTTCACTTACGAAGATCTCGGTAACCAAACAACGACTTTAATCGTTTTTGTATCAGCATATCGATTGCAAACACAAGAAGAACTGTTGATTTGCTTACCGATTGTTTGAACAAGTCTGC
>NC_013491.2:10594776-10596464 GCF_000004555.2 Caenorhabditis briggsae | reverse complement strand
TATTGCGATGGACAGAACTTTGAGCTTTGCACATATGTGTCGTAGTATGGAAAAGCAGTCATAGCGGTTCTTCCTTCAAAATAGTATAGTTATTTGAAAAGTTCGATAAATTTCATTTTCAATTTTGACCCGTTCAGTTATTTCTCAAAATACGAGTTTCAAATTTGTATAACATCCAGAACTTTCAGTAGCTATAAAAATAAAACTCACCGTTATAAAACTTTGGCAATGGATCTTCGCTGGCACACCGAGCTTCATCATTTTCAATGAAATTGAATCCCACTTTGAATTTACTCAGGAACGAGCTCAACTGAAAAATAACAAAATAGAGAAATCATTAAAAAAATTATCTTACAGCAGTTTCAATATCAGCGGAACTTGGCAACGAACGATCGATAGCTACTCTCACGTTACTTTGCAACGAGTAAACACAGCTAGCAGTTGGTGCTACAAAATGACAATTCTAATGATTAAATCTGTTTTATCATTTTCTTACGCTTATCCGGAAGAACCACATGAGCATTGGCTGATGTTTCATTTTTCATTGCAACCAGTCCTCCGTAATAATCTCTAGTGCTAGTAATGTTTGGACTGAAACGTGTCAGGTTGCCCGGAACTGCTGGATCTGCATCTTTCGCAAATGGTGAGTAAACGATGGATCTGAAAAAAACACAATATTAGAGTTTCATGAAATTCGGATAGTTTACGCTTTTTGGAAATCTTCCAGCCCAGCAAATGCAGTAATCACATCGTCATCATCTTTTAGTCTGAATAAGAAAATGTTCCATAATTTCACATCTTTCTGCATAGACAAACCCGATTTGAGTAAGATAGAAAATATTGAGACTGACTGGTGATTGGATTTTAGTTTTCGTGTCGGCATAGGATTGTTGAATCTTAGTAAGAGCTCTGAAAAATTAACGGCTGCTTTTTTGCAGCACTATAATTCAACTTACAGAGAAACATTCGATCCTCCAGTCTCGGTACTTCTATAAGAGAAGAAAATATCATTCTTGGCCAAAATTGATGTTTCATTCGGATATTGCTGGAATGTAATATTGCTGGAATGTTCATTCGCCACATTCAAATTTCCAATGATCATGACGTAATGTGTGTACTTGAACAGTTTGTAGTATTGAGCCATGGACATCTGAGATAAAAAATTGAAAAGTGTCAAGAATTTTAGTAAGATTTAACTCACAAATGTTTGATTGAATGCATAGTCATCGTTTCCAAGCATATCAATGATAAATGCAACAGCACGGACTTCTTGTTGAGCAGGTGTACTTGTTGTAGACAGAACTGAAGACGTCGTGGTCTGTGATGGGCTGGAGGAAGATGCCGAATTTGTTGTCTGTGATGGGCTGGAGGAGGATGCAGGCTGTGTGGAGCTAGATGTAGAAGCTGCAGAGGTACTAGGACCGGCTGTCGTTGTAGATGTTAACCCAAAGCCTGGAAAATTTAAATGTCTTGTAATTTGTTTTCCCAGCCCGATAAAACTACTTTGTTCACATCTCAATCCATAAAAATCAACCGGGCATCGACAAATCGACATATCTCTAACTCCATTTGCACAAACGGGCTCTGTGCAATCTATTCCTCCCCAATTTGAATCACAATCACAATCCTTGTTCGGTGAGCTTGTTCGGTGAGGTCCCTGGCAGACTGTGCTCCCATCCTGATATTCT
>NC_013491.2:10588150-10594639 GCF_000004555.2 Caenorhabditis briggsae | reverse complement strand
GACGGTCTTTTTGTATTCTTACGAAGGAATCTCAACAACACGTAAATTTATATTTCGATTAACATTTCAGTAAATATGAAGAATAGCCTATCTAGAATTCGAAAGTTTGTAGAATCCGCTCACCAGTTTCAGTCAGGTTATATCAGGTTCAATACCACGAATCGCGTATTCAGTGCCAATAAATCGACTTTCAAAGAGAATTCTCTCAATTTTTAGGACGTTTTAGATCACGAAATTTGTTGTGTTCCAACTTTAACTTTCAGACATTTTTTCGAAAATTTGTTTTTTTGCACCGAAAACGTAAGTTTTGGTATTGAAACTGATATAACGAGGTTGTAACTGGTGAACCAATTCTGAAATTTGCGAGAGTGTCTAGATAGGCTACTCTTGACCTAGTCTAAATTTTTCATTGAAATCTGAGTTTACAAGGTATTGAGGTTCCCTGTAGCAGAGACTTGACAGAAAATGCTGTTGGACAATTGCGGAAAACCGGCATAATGTGTCCAAGATACTTTTGCTGGAACCATTTTGTACCTGTACTTGATAACCAACTGTTCCACTTTGAGAGCAGACGTCAAGAGTAGTGAAATACTTGAAAAAGCAACCAGTTGAACTTTTTCGAGTGAACAATAATGTCGTTGGCGCGGATAGTGTTCCATTTCCCAAAATTTCTTTGATAGACAAGTATGGGAAGTTGCCAGGATTCGATGGAGCAATCTCATCGAATGGGGTTGAATAAATATGAAGAAGATTGACTTCGTTGAAGCTCACTCCCGAATTAACCATTTCATTGGCCCCATTCGGATTGTCTTTTGGATCGTTGAAACCGTAAGCTGTCTGGAATTATGGAGATTTGTCGTTTTTAAGCAGTCATAGAACAGCATACCTTTGAGTAACCAACCAGCTCTATCGCATAGTATCCAACTGTGTTAATTGTAAACAAATTCAACTGAATTTTTTGTTCAACTGGAACAATTTTTAATGGTCTAGCACTTAACTAAAATAAAACTACCTTTGGGATCGTAATCTTTGATATGATAAATATTTGTGTTTCCTATCCGACTACCTATTGGGTTGTCTAAAATAGTTTATGTAATCAATTCGTGCTGTCTAGTTAACCTGAATCAACACGTCCATTATAAACATGCACAAATGCATCTACTCGAGCGTTGTCGAACGTTGAATCCTTTGGAATCGTTACATTGGTTGGCCTAGTGAAGAAATCGGTTTTGAAGACATTAAAAACGCGTTGTGGTTTGTTTGCTGTGTAACCGAGCGATTGGAACAATGGACCCACATACACCGTCATATACTAAAAAGTGTTATTCAAACCTACACAATATGTTGTAACTTACTTTTTGAAAATTGGTAGACTCTTTTACAGCAAAAGGTATTCCATTTCCAACCAATGACAGTGCCAACGAATTCTGACTCTCTGTTCCTGCAACCGAGAGAACTCGGACTTCAGCTCTTCTTGTTGCTAACCGGATAAGGAAGTCACTATTCACAGAAACATCAGCATTTGAGGTGTAGACAACAAAAAGAGCTCGGTTTGTAAGCTGCAAAATAACGTTGCTATTCCAAATTGTTGGTTCAATAGTACCTGGTTATCCAGTGCAAGTTTCAGAGCTGCATACATATCGCTATCAGCTGGAGATGTCGATGGGGAGACAGCAGTCGAATTACGATTTTTCAAAGCATCCAACAAATGCATGCTGTTCGTGGTTGATTCGACGATTCTCGGACTAATGTCATCACCATCTAAAAAAAAGAAAAAACATTAGTGCCGAATAGGAAATGAATAACTTACATAAAATGACAGTGATGGGCACTCCAGTAACTCCAAAATCGTCTGTAAGGCCTCCGGTAACGAGAGCTTTCACATCGGCAACGATGGTTAAAGAAGAAAGATCGGAACGGTAGTCAGGTTGAGATGGTACGTTGTTGCAAGCAGAGACAGCTCAAATCGCACCATAAGCAGTTTCAAATTAAAAAATTGAACTTACAACTTTCACAGAAGCTTCCAGTAAACTCCGGATTGCAAGCACAAGTGTCAGCAGTAGTCACAGTTCCTGAAGTGTTTGTATTTTAGTAGCGATTTTTATGAAACATTATGAAAAATAAGGAATTAATTCATTTTTCTAACTCTACTTCGTGTAGTTTAATTTAATTTCACTTTTCTCGCTTCTTGCTCAAATTAATTTTCAAAAAAATCTCACCTCCATTCAAACAGTTTGGAGTTTGACAGCTATTACCACTCCATTCCAGAGGACAAGAACACACGCCACCCTGTGAATGACAATGTAAAGATTCTGCAATTACTTATAGTTTCGCATTACCTCCTCATGTCCTCCGTTCAAACATCCGCCTGCATCAGGACCGAGGCAAGTGATTGGAAAAGTTCTGGTTACGCTGTTTGAGGGACTGTCGATCTGAAAAATAAGATTAGAGAGTTTGAAAACCTAGTTTTAACACTTCACCTTAACATGATATAGCCCTCCGGAAACACTACAAATCCAGTCATAGTTTGTCGTCCATTTGAACTCTTCACACCCTTCAACAGGAATAATGGATCCGTTGTAGATAGGCTGAAAACCAAAATTTAGTTTCCTCTTATGATATGTAGTTATAAACTTTTGCTGGGTTGGCCGGATCGCTGTAAGTGATTGAAATTTGTGAACTGCTGTTGAATGGGGTAGTAGAGTAAATCACTGGCCGGAATGCTCCATCTGCAAAATAACAAGTTAACTCGGGAGAACAAAAAAATTAACTCACATTGATATTCCACATCGTTTCTATTTTTACCATCTTTATCGACAAACGAAAGACTAATTATATCCGTAGAATCTGTGGTTGCGTAGAGAATAGCGTTCGACTTAAAGTAAAATACAACTGGTTAAAATGTGTTCTAACATAAGTGAAGCTCACAATTTTTGCAGGGGTGGCAAATCGAATTGGTATATTATAGACACCGGCAGACTGTGGTTGAATAGTCAACAATTGAAGTTCTCCAATAGTTTGGGTGGATGCTACACTAATGTTCTCGTTTTGTATAGTGCCTGCACATTCAATTATTCATTTTATTAGACAATTATCTGCTCACCATTAACTGGTCCATCTTCACTTGAATCTTCGTTTGTCAACAGAAGATAATATTTTTGCTCTTGCAAATAAACGTTGTTCAGAGCAATTCCAGGTTTTGTATCACTTGAGTATGCTTTTGCAACAATATCATTGGCAATAAGTGTGGGGAAATATAACGTGAAGAACTGGAAAAATCGATTTTCTTTCACAATAGCTTAATTGTAGTAATACCGTATGCAATTCATCATAGTTATCTAGTCGGACAGCAATACCACCACTGGCAATTGCCAAGTCGTTCATGTATTGATAAACATCGGATCCATATTGCGTGTAACTTTGCACAAATAGAACAAACAACTGAAAAAAATAACGTTAGTTCCGTCGTCCCGATAAAAATAACGTTAGTTCCGTCGTCCCGATAAAAATTATTTTTCCAGGAGTGTTTTGGTCTCCCCATGTTATTACCTTAGATCTCTTTGTTCCTAATGCAGTTTTAATTGCAAGAGAATCATCAGCACTCATTCTCACATTAAAGTTAACAACAAACAGAATATCTAAAAATCAATGAATTGAATTTGGAAACTCCGAAAATAAAACACGCACCTGAGTATAGTGAACCGTTTTCGATGGCGTCAACTAACATGTCTTTCACAGATATTGGCACAGAAACATCTGCGCCAGATGATGAAGTGTTAGTATAACTCAGAACTTTTGTCATGAACTTTCCGTAATCAGTATGCTGTAGAATTAACATGGAAAATGAAATTTTGTCCTCAACTAACCTGTTTGATTTGATAGGTTTCTCCATTTGTCAGTACGGCTAGGAAATTGGAGTATCGGGACGACGGAACTAACGTTAGTGGGTCAATGAGCTGATAGAAGAAACTGTTTTTGTTGCGGAACAAGTTATCAACAGAAGATCTAAAATGAGAATTTTTTAAAATTTTTTCAGTTGTTTCAAAGCTTACTTGGTTACATTAGTGTCATTGCTATTCTCAGCGACAATAATGAAACTGCGTTCTCCTGTTTTCTCGGGAGCAATGTCAGAACCACAGGCAAAGTCTAAAAAATTATACTTTCAAAATATTCGGTAAAATAAAAAACCAACCTTTTGAAAAAGACTGCTCGAACTCTAATTGTCTCATATTTTGTGTTTCAGCAGCAAAATTGTTGTAGATTTTTTCTAAACACATGAAATATCAAAACACACGTTTTCCGAAATCACTCACTGGCATAGCTGAAACTAGCACAATAGACGGGGAAGGAGACCGAATTTCGATTGTTCGCGGTGATCATCTGAAATGAAATGTTTTAGAAATGTGATTTTTGGAAAATGAAACTTACAGTAACAACAGATGCGCCGACAGACTTACAATTGGCTTTGACGATGAAATTAAACTGACAGAAGGCTCGATTATGGAATGTTGTGTCAAGAGAAATTGAGCTCGGGTTGCCGATTGTTCTGTAACCTGCTTCGTAGTCTACTGGAGCGTTTTCAGATTCCAGCTTCACCACCATCGAGTAAGATGTTTCTGAATGAACACAATTACAAATGACTTATTTTTCGAAACACACGATTGACAGAAACACTGAATGCACTATCAACAACATCTGCAGTTCTGTTTTCATCACTTGTGAAAGCAGAATAAGCGACGAGATCTCCGGTGGTATAAACAATAATCGGCGTGTCAGAGGTCTGGTTAGACGCTGAAAGCTGTGGGTGGTACGATCCGGCAGTCAACCTAAAAGTCGCTTGTTTTTAATTATTCCTTTTAATTAGACGAACTTATAAAGTTTCCAGAAGTCGGTTTTTTGAACAACAGTTGGCGGTAAATCCACACTGAAAACAGCGTCTGCAAAAATGTAAAATTTCGTTCATAAAATGTGTGAAATATCGTACTTTGTCCATAGCTCAACTGAGCTGCCACGTAGATATCTTTTGAAGTATCAACAGGTAAGGTTTTGATTCCACCTGTGAAAACTTTGGTCGGTTGATAGCCTTGATCCCAATTTTCCAAAAGAGCATTTACAATCTATTGAAAACAATTATTCCGTATTAACCATTACTTTACTTACTGCATATTGCTCATTGCCATTTTCGATACTTGGCAAGATATATTGACCGAGAGTAGCAGCTGCAATGTTACTCAGAGTTGCCAGACTCGGGTCATCAGCCTGGAATCCGGTGTTGTTGTAGACAAGAACATTGATCTGCAAAAAATAACTTGAACTTCTGAAATATGGGACATTGTACCTGAATTCTGCGGGCAATCGAAGTAGCAATGATATCTTCAACAATATCGCCGGTTATAGAACTGACAGCCATATTGGTAACCACGAAAACCTGAAAAGTTGGTATTAGATATTGTTTTGACTAATAACAAAAAATGATTGTTTGAATCAGAAAATGGAGAATTCCGTTTTTTTGCAGTTTCTTGGAACATTTTTCCTACGGTTGATTATAATTAATATATTTCATCAGAAAAACGTTAACATTACCGTATCCTTTTTTTTGAAAATTTCTCTACCTAATTTTGCCAATTTTTTACTGTTTTTTCAGTATTTTGAAAATTCAATCAAAACAACACCGTGAAAAAGCAATTTGAAAGTTATCCATTCCCCAAAGAATTTTCGGAAAAATACTTTGAGAAAAATTTTGGGAACGCATTTTCCCAAAAAAGGAAAATTGTTTAGAGCAAGTTGTCCTAGAAACTTTTTCCAAAACAAGAATAACTAACAATTGAATTTGGAGGTGAATATTGAACAATTGAGTTCAAATTGTTGATATCCAATGGAATGCAAGCAATTGGTTTCTCATCATCGTCTGTACAACTGTCAGCAGTTAAGTATTGGTTGAGCTTGGCGACACAAGATAAACTATTTTCGTTTTTCTGAAAAATTCCAAAATCTCAGTATCGCTTCAAACTATGATGCTTCTTACTGTGTAAAGAGTGGCATTCTCATAATTGTAATTGAAGTTTCTTGCGTAGTCAGTTTCGTTGCAAATCAATTGTCCGATATCTCCATTTTCCCAGATTTTTTGCAATTTTACGTTGTATGAAGCAAGTAGAGAAATGGTTTTTTCAGTTTTCAAACTTGAGTAAACTTGGCTCTTTCCGGACACACAGGACACTAAAACACATTTTTCAAAACAAAGAATCACCAGCGTAGACACAAACCTGGTTCACAATTTCTTCCTAGAAATCCTGGTGGGCAAATACAACGATCCACTTTTACCGGATTCTTTGGCAGGTATCCATCGAATCCAAAGCTTCGACATTTTCGATTCAAACAAAAGTTACCCGTGTAGTCAACATCACATACACATGAACCGTCTTTGTTGTAACTGTCATGTGAACAAAACTGAACGTTGGCTAAAAATTTTGAGTTTATTGTGTGTTTTAA
>NC_013491.2:10555747-10587150 GCF_000004555.2 Caenorhabditis briggsae | reverse complement strand
GTATATAAAACATTGGAAACCGCTGCTCCATTTTTTTCGTGATTATTGTGTTCGTGCGATTATTGTGTTTGAAACTTCAATGTGTCATTAAATTTATTAACAAATGGGATACATTTTGGATCATAACATTTTTTGAGAATGCCGAATTGGAACACACTTCAATCACAATGCTGAATAAAAATATTTCAAAAAAGCAACTTTTTGGATAAAACTTACTGGAGCATTGCAAGTTGCAGTCGTGTAATACAACTCTTCCGGATTGTCTTGCGTATTCACACCCCCACCAAGTACTCTCAGCGTTGCAGGAGCTGTGATCAAACAGTGCGTTGAAACATCCGGTGTATTGTTCAAAGTACCTTAATTTTCAGAAACCGTTATTGATCTTCAAGAAATTAGAATATTACATGCAATGATTTTTGTAATCTGCCAAGATGTTATTGGCAAATTTGGCGCGACAACTGTTGATCTGAGTTTGTTTGGTAGCGAAGATCTGTGACATGCAAGCATCGTTGTTAGCGAATCCTTCGAATCCAGCACCACATGCAAATCCAAACTGCTTGTACATAGAAACAACTTTCACAGCGTCACTGTAAATTTCATATTCTCTTGATAGGTTCTCTGAAAGAAAGTTACGGTAGTCGAAGTCCGGCCTTGACATGATAACTGATGCTGGTGCAATCTCGTCTTGCAGATCCAAGGCATTCGTAATACTTATTGAAAGAGCTGAAGTTGAAATTTGATTTTGAAATGGAAGATGATGAAATATTACTCGCAAACTTTCATCAAGCCACTGATACCATTGATGTACATATTCTCAATTTCTTGTCGGTGACATTCGGGTTCGAATGCAAGAATGCCTGAATTACTAAATTTTTATGAAATGAATATGATGATTTTTACCATAACAATTAGAGAGACCCAAATCGGATTTCAATTGCAGTCCACAACATTGGAGCAGATCTGGGTTGCACATTCCATTTGTTGACGGGGTGCAAGCAGTGACCACGTTTAAAGAAACTGAACAATAACAAAATTGATTTTTACAATTTTTTAAAAATCCAAGTCTAACTTACTTGCCAACACGACAATCAATGCTAGGAACTTCATGTCGTGGAACGGGGAAAGCCGGCAAAATGTTTCTTCAATGGGATTAAGAAATGAAATTTCTTATCAGTTCACGGGGGATTACCAATAATTCTGCACGCTTAACTGTCATTGATTATTGCATTAGAAAAGGCTAAAAACAGAAATTCATTGCAATAACTTGAAGAGCCGGAAGAAGTTTGAGTTGGCATTTACAGTACTAGATACAGTACGGACGAAAATTATTTATTAGTATAATTTCCATTCCAACAAATAGTGTCGTTTGTAATTAAAAAAAAAAGAGCCGCAAGTGCCAAAGTTATCGAATAAATAAGAATTACGCCACTTTGAAATGTTCTATCTTAATTTTTCGGATTTAAAAAAAGTTACCAATTGCAAAATTGAAGCTCACATTTCGTTAAATATACTCCGATGATTTCGGACAATTTAGAAAATTCTAGATTCCTTTTTCAGACTTAAAAGTTGACAACTTTCCTCGGAAAAGTCTGAATACGATTTCCCAGATCCGGTACTCTACATCATTGGAAAAGTTGAAAACCATAAAAAGGAGTAAAGTATTTGACATCGATGCTGAACTGTCTCAGAACCACTCTGAAAAACATTCAGTCATCCATCTGTGGGTAAATAGCGTTCCTGTCACAACATTTATAACAACCTTTTCTCAAACTTTGGAAAGTATGGAAACGAACGATATCTTACAAATCTCCACAATCGGGCTCAAACTGGGAAAGTTATGATTTTTTGAAAGTATAGCCATTTTTTGGTACTTTTTGGGCCACAACTACCCGAAATTTTTTTTAAACAACTATTTTATTTGGATTCTAAATTAACTTTTTACGCTCTTTCCAACCATATACGTCTCGATTTTTTTTTGAGGGCAACACTTGGGAGTCATTCCATGTTAAAAACTCTCCCAAATAAAAAGAAATTTTCAAATTTCCAGTGAGGCACTTTCAACTTTTTTTCCAGCTGTATTGCCGCAAAATGTTTTTAAAACTTTTCCTGAACTTAGGCCAATTCTTGTTTCGCACTTTTTATCTTTTTTCAAAATTGATACATCTATATCATAACCTTTTTCAATTGTCACACACCCAGTCATCCAATAAAAATCAGGAATAATAGTTTATTCTTATCAAAAATGATAATACACAGTTTAGAATGACAATTATTATAATATAATTTGTTTCGATTCTGACATCATTTTTTTGGTTTCACACAGCCTCTCTCATCCGATTATTCCTCCACTGTATGGCACTGAAAATTCAGCAAATCAATAAATTGAAGTAGATCTGGTCAAACTAACAGACGCATCTAGCAGCACATTGCGGGAATCGGGTGAAAATATTGACACGAGAATATTCGCAAGCCCAGAATTGGGAGTCATTCGATTTGTCACCGCAGTTGTTTTTGAACTGGGTCTCGAAACAAATCAAGTACTTGTTGGCCAATCTAAATCGTTTTTTTTTTGAAATATCAAAAAATATTTGTTTCTCACGTGCAAGCTTGAGTCGCATCCACATCACTAGTAACTTCATAGTCGAGTCTGCATTGCCTAAGCGTTTGTCCACTGTCTCCCTTCCAAGTTTGAGACATGCATCCCTCATTTGAGAGGTATGCTGAAACATTGGTTTCGTTTTCTTATCATCATACTATTTTGACTCAAAAAGTTCAGACACATTCTCGTATTTCAACAGAAAGGTGTGTGAATGTTTAGTTGTGTACTGAAGAAATCAATGGTAATAAAAAATTCACTTTGCAATCCAGCTCCACAGACGAAGTGCATTTGGTTGAACAGACCAACAAATTGATAAGCGTTGAATGGATTGGCTGAGACCGAAACAAAGTGGACCGGGGACATACAGTTGGCATATTGATCTCCCATGCAGACCTTGAATTCGCGAAAAGCTCTGTAAAAGATTTTTTGTTTTTTATTAAGTTTCAGAAAATATTACTTGCAAACTTTGCGGATTCCAGTTTCTCCTTGGTTCTGGTAGTATGTCTCAACCTGGAAATGTATGTGTTTTGATCTTTTTCAAATCATGATGACATTTTTAAACCTTTTAAACCTATTGGCTTTAAACTTATTATGTTCTAATTTGATGTTTCCTACACACACATTCACTACACGCACTCTTCAATAATCGTCATATCACCTCATTTTCTAGTTATCATTGCTATCAATGATAAGCATGATTGCATTTCGAAAACTTGCCTCCTTTCTGAAATTCTCAGGATCGAACCATGGTTGTGGGTCGGCAATGCTCAAGGCTTTGTTGAGATCGGCTTGGCACTCCATGTAGACTGTGGAGTCGCAGTCCAGACCTCCGGATAGTACACCTACAAACTGTAATGGTCCGTGGGTCTAATTTTAGGAGGACTATAAATTTTTGGGTGGCTTACCGGAGAATCCAATGATGAGGACCAGAAGTGACAAAGACTGGTCTCGCCACATATCTGAAAATTATATTCAAAAATCAAAAATATGCATACAAATAAAAAGTACAAAAATATAATATGCATTTCAAGCAATTATAAAAAATCATCTAACAATTCTTCCTTAACAAAAATTACAAACGTTTATTCCCAATAAGAAAAATGAATTAATGAACAAAACATTTTCAACCAAAACATTACGATATGCACTGTTGAAACAAGATGATTAGATGACGCGTTCGTGGACTGAAAATTTTCAAATTTTATATTTTTTCAAAAAAAAAAAAAAAATTTCACTCACATGTGCAGAAAATTTGAGAGCACTGTGGGTAGAGAAGGTTGGTACCGGTACGCTCGTAGTTGCATCCCCAGTAAGCAACCTCTGGCTTCTTGCATGCGTTCCAGAACAATTGGAAGTAGCAGTTGGCGGCGATTTCAACGTATCTGAATTTTTTAGATTTTCATATTCTGTATAGGTGTAATGCTCACGCGCAAGCCTCATTTGGATCGGCAGCGGCTTTCACATTGAAGTCATTGTCGCATTGTCTCATGGCGGCGGTTTGATTGTTGAAAACGGCGGATCCACAATCTTCAGCGTTGGCGAAGACTGAAAAAGGAAAATGTTCTTTTAAAAGTTTGCGATGAGTTCTTACTAGAGAAACCGGCTCCGCAAACGAAATCAAGTTGGTTCCAGATCTTGACGTATCCATTGGCCTGGTCTTGAGTGAATTGGACTCCGCCGTTGCTGGAAATTAATACAATTAGAAAATCGTTAATAAAGAAGCGAAACTCACTTAGTAGCTGTGAGGAGACCGAACGGATTTTGAGCGCATGCGAAGAATTGACCATCTGTACTGAAAATTCACAAAAATTGTTTTGCACTCTCTCATTTACAAAAGTCTTTACTAGCACTGCTGGTACTCCTTGTATGCCTCGCAAATGTTCAAAAGTCCCAAAGCTTGGTAGTCAGCGAACGACTTCTCAATGGCACTTCTCAAGTCTTGGTATTTGGTAACGCCGAGTGATTCTATAAAGAAACGTTATCGTAGGAATGTGTACGCGAGTTGGATTTTTTATTACGGTCGAAGCCCATTTTAGTGTTGAACTGCGATTGGCATGTGTTGAGACTGTTGCCGCCATTGCACGCCGTGAGTCGCGGGTCCTGAGCGGCAACCACACCTGGAATTAGAGATTTCTTTTGGATATCGGCAGATCTGGGAATTCTTTGGGTACAACTGATCTTCTGAGTTCTGAACATTTTTTTAAAATTCTATTTTCCTTTCATTCTGCTCCAACTTTTTTCTGATAAAGATCTTTTGCCATCTGCTACTGCACTCGGATGCAACATTAAAAATTCAAAAACGTGTTCCACTATTATTAAGTTCTCAGATCATTTCCAAGTCATATAGTTAGTCATAATCGTTTGAAAGCGTCACCACGATGAAACACGTAGAAACAAGAGGCTTATCAAATTCGGGTGGAGGTTGATAAGGATAATCAATCCGGTTAGTGCAAATGAATGAAATGTCTTAAATGACATTTTCTGGAGCCGTTCGTTTTTGAAGAGATACTATAGGTTCGGAGCAAAATGGAACACGAAAGAAGAGCTCGGAGTGAGCAATATGAACAGTACAGTATTCAAAAGTTAACAAGATGCCGTTTTTGCCAAGCGGGTTCAGTTAGAAATTAAGTAGAAATTACAGTAAAAAGTCAAAGTTTTGATGCACACGGAATTTTTCCAAACAAAAAAAAAGAGACCTAGGTTGGGATTGAACTGGGCTATAAAAAAAGATGGATAAGATCTTACCGACTAGTACAAAAATAGCCAGGCAATAATTAGTTGTGCACATTTCGAGAGAGGGGAGCAGGCGTAGTGCAAAGTCGTGTCTTTCTCTTATCGCTCGTGCCGCTGGCACTTCTGTCTGATTCTCTACCTTTCAAGGGCCGGCTCGCCTTTAATGGGTTTGCCAACCAATTCCCTACCTCCCTATCTTTTCCACCTCTTTCAGCGCTAGCTTGTATGTGCACGTTTATCGTTTCGTTTATTATGATAGTCATAGCCATCAAATTGTATTATCACTTTTTTTCTCGGTGTGAAGAGCGAAGTGGAGAAGAGAGGGAGCGGCTCTGAAAAATGACGAAAACCTCTCTCTTGACTTTTTTTCAGTGTTAATGTGACGACGTGTTGAGGAGGGTGTGGCAGCGATAGGTAATTGAAATGTTACCAGTCATCAAACAGTTCCAAGATTTATTAAAAGTCATGGGAAGTCAATTGGGGGGATGGTAGGACAGGAACAGAATGTCAGGGAAATGATGACTTTGCACATCGAAAACAGATCAAAAGATGGCATCGAAGAATGAAATATTACACAGTGAAGGAGGAGAGATCATCTATTGTTGCACATATATCCCAGTTACACAGTAGCTCATGAGATGTTGGATTTGCTCACAGGTGGCCTGAAAAATGAAGAAAAGTTATTTTCCGTCTTGATTCCTTTTCAAATTATTATACCGTTGGGTGGAAGCTCTTAACAAACGCGCAGTTGTTTTTAGCAAAACCAACAAGGTCCTTGATTCCAAACGACTTTGAGATCTTGGCCACATAATCGCACACCTTGTCCAATTGCTCCTTTGTCGGTTCAGCCGTGGATGGGTAAGCCTATAAAAAATTTTGGCTTGAAAAATATTTAATGGCTTCACGGGCACACAGAGATAATAACTGATGTTTGACAGTGATGTGATGTTCAAATAGGGACACAAAAAAATCTTGAAAAGAGACAAATGACTCACGGTTGGTTGTGGGGCGACGAATGATGGAGACGAGGTTGGCTTAGCCAGTTCTATTTTTATTTCACGAGAGGGAACTGCCGCAGATGTCGTTGGAATCCCTCCTGGAGTGTTGATCGCTTGATTGTGTTGTCTGTAATGATAAAAAAGATAACGAGAAGCAACAAAAACATAATAACAGAATGATATCTGTCTAGTAATAACTGCCTAGACAAAAACACGTCTATACAACTCTGTTTTCTGAAACTCACTGGTACCACTCAGCATAATACTTTTCATAATATTCCTTGATTGCTTTGTCATCATCAATAGAAATCGATGCTGGAATTTCAGAGAATTGGTTGATAGCAGATCCGAGAGAAGGCCCAGAGGTGGTGACAAGGACTCCTTCATCTTCATTCCAGCCTCCAAGATAGGATTCTCCAATTTTTGCTACAGTAGAGCCACTTGTGGGGAACGTATTTGGGTGTGTTGGCGGAGGTGTGGTTGTGGAGGGCGTCGTTGATGCCTCTGAGGATGTCTCAGTAGACGGTTCGGTTACGATTTCGTTGACAGTTGTGACTTCTGTTGGAGCCTCTGTCGGAGCCTCTGTTGCTTTTGTGACTTTACGCAACTTGCGATGTTTTCGCTGAAAATCAAAAAAATCATCATTCAATACTCTGAATGAAAACTGCTTACTCTATGACGACGCTTTCTTGGTGCCTTGGTAGAGGTGGTTGGGAGAGTCTCTTCCACTGCATTGGTGGATGCTACTTCGATTTGGTGACTTGGAAACACTTCAATAGAAGCAATCGACGGTTTGACTGAAACCATTGTTGGGAAGACTCTCTCCTGTGCGTACTCGTGAACGGCAGGTGTTCCTCGAGAAACATCAGATGTTTGCTCAGTAGAGGATGGTGGTGGGGAGGGGATTTCAGATGGGGTCACGACTAGTTCAGTTGGAATTGGTTCAAAAGTGGAAGGTTCTGGAGTTTCTGGCTCAGTTGAAGCCTCAGTTATTGCTGGCTCTGAAACCGTTGTGTCTGTAGTCGGCGACGGCTTCTCAGAAGTTGTCAGTATCAATTGAGTAGTGGGGACTCCAAAAGCATTTGCCGGTTCATCAGTATCTTTAAAAATCGGAAGTGACTCGATATTGAATTCTGTGAAACTGAGTGGCGATGGAGTCTCAGATGTCTGAACAAAGTCTGATGGAATTTCGGTAAATGATTCTGACGATGGGACCACTTCGATTGGAGCCGGTGGAGTTGGGTTCAATGGCTCTTCGGACTCAAGCGATGCTGGGTTGACGAAAACTGGTTTGATCGGATCCGGAGCACCTGGAAGTCAAATTGTTTGGTGACTGTACGAGGCATTTTATTGGGAAACAGTTATTTTTGTTCAATTTTTCTCAGCTGCGAAAAGGATGAGTTTCCATAATAATTGAGAATTCCTCAAGAAAAAATCCTGGCATAGATAACCGGTAAATTGCAGACCGCTGATGATGTCTAGACCGAATAACTTTTTATAGTAGTTTTATAGACCAACCCCTCAACCGTTCAAATCTTGCCGATCGGAATCTCGGCGGAAGGCTATCCTTGGTTTGAAGCCGATGGAATGTTGCAACTTCCTAAACAGTTCAAAAATCACGTTTTTCCTCAAAATATCGTTTATCACCTCTTTATGACCGAGCGATGGCATCGAAATCTCGTTTGTCTTGATGGTCTTCAAGGCAAAGACCACCTGATAGTGGCATATCAGGAGAAGTACACCGGATAGCCACATCGGATACTG
The DNA here is from genome assembly GCF_000004555.2 of Caenorhabditis briggsae. Classification (NCBI taxonomy): domain Eukaryota; kingdom Metazoa; phylum Nematoda; class Chromadorea; order Rhabditida; family Rhabditidae; genus Caenorhabditis; species Caenorhabditis briggsae. The sequence continues at coordinate 10,579,056 of NC_013491.2, read as the reverse complement.
CTCTTCCTGACCACCAGTATCCTGAAAATTAATGCGTTGACTAAAAGAAGTGAGAAGAAAAAAAATTGAAAAGCGAAAAAAAAGAGAAAAGCTCGAGCTTCGATAGGTCATAAAAAAGACCAGAATGCTCGGCACGCGGAAGCTTCTTCCAGAAAGGGGAAATTGTTAAATGGGACGGAGAAAAAAATTGTGGAAGGAATAAAAAAGAGAGATGGGGAAAGATGGATGGGTAATGTGAGAAGAGAGAAAACGATCTTAAAGAAACAATTGGCAATTTCAATTTCACTTCTTCCTCTTCCTACAGAAAATCTGCAAGTGGGCGGGTGAAAGTGAAGAGAGAGAGAGGAACAAGTATGTTAATAGATTCCATTCAACTTTATTTCATTTCTCCCGGTCCAAGATTCCCATGAGATTTTCGAGATTTCAATTGAAAGTTTTTGAAACACAGAGAGAGAGAGAGAGAGAGAGAAGATGAAGAGCGACAGTACCGAACTACACTAAATGTCTGCGGTTCCTTTCTCCGGATGAGCGGCAAAAAGGATAGGAGGAGGACAAGAAGCGGCAAAAAATATCTGATGAGAGGATCTCGATATGGCGTCTCATTCTATTGTCGAATTGCCTAATGACCATCCCTCCCTCCAAACGGGATCACTTTGGCAGTTTTTCTCTTTTTTTTTTGTTGGTCATCCTCATTGTCGTAACCGACCAAAGGAGTAAGGCAACATACACGTCAAACCGGCTACGGTATCCGAGGGGTGGGATGTGGTGTTAGTGCAACACTGGAAGAAGACCAGGAGGGATGAGAGAGATGAAGCAGAATGAGAAGCACCATCACGAATAAACACGGTCAAAAGATCTGACTCCTGAAACTTGATGTTGCGCCACAGCCTCCTCCCCTTCTTTTTTTTCCATCACATCATCACAAAAATCCAGATTTTTTCCCTCCCTCATTTTTGTTGGAAAAGCCACACACACACACCCAAAAAGACAGATGGTTCAAAGAAAGATGTTTCCGAAAAAATTGTTGAAAAGGAGGAGGTGAGAAAAAGCGAGGGACTTGATTTTCCTGGTATGATATAGATTGCGCAATTCTGATAAGGAAAAAAAATAAGATAAGAAGTGTGAGAATTCAGAATTTTTTAGTGAGACAAGAGAAAAAAAAGAAGAAGAAATGCAAGAATAAAAGAAAAATTTATTTTTGAAAAAAGGCTGAACTTTGAGAACTGGAAAAATTCAAAAACTCACAGAAGAAAGCAGGAAAAGTTCGCTAAACTTCCCCTAATCCTTCTCGAGCCCACGAACCCAAAAACAAGGGAAAATGTTCAGATTGGTTTTTTCCTTCTTTTTCTCTCCGTTCAACCAAACAAACCGCCTAATCAAATTAAGTTTGAAAGATGTGTAGCTGTAACAAACCGAAGTCGTACTAGTCAGGAAAAAAATTTATGTGGCATAAAAAGGAATGGCTCCGAAGCATGAAACATCTCCTTGGATACTGTTGTCCTTTACACCACACTAGAGGCATGCAAAACTGGAAGAATGCCGTATTTTTTCTCTCCTTGTCTTTTTGTCCGAGAAGTTCTTCCTTGATAGCAGAAGCGAGATTCAGTGATGGATTCTGATTGGAGAGATAAAATATAATGAAAATGATTAGATAATGAATAAAAAAAAAGAAAAAAAGAAAGACTAATTATTTTTAGGTGATTAGTTTATGATGGTGTTAGCCAGCTAATGTGTGGCTGATCGAGATGGCTAATTGGGTTATTTGTCGGGTAATGTTCAAAAAATATGTTGATCGAGAACGAGAGTGAAAAATATTCGATAACACAATCTTAGAGAAGACTGAGTTTAGAGCCCATGCCAAACTGGATAACAAAAAACAGATTTGTGCTCGGGTATCACGATACATTGAGAAACAAACTTCAGACAATAAACGATAAATTATAGTTTTTGTTTTTGTCTGGTCTCACTATACAATTTCTCTATTGGTGATAACCACGTTATTTTCCAAGAAACAGAAACGGAACAAGAATTTTTGGTGGATATCTGTGATAAAACATAATACTACTACTTGTTGGACGATGGGGAGGTTAAAAAAATATCTGAAAGAAGATTAAATGGGAAAAGGATCAGAGCGTGCTTTAACAAAGTAAGACTTTTCGACTCCTTTCAAAACTCATTTGAGAATTTTCGGAACGGAATTCGGAATTTAGAAAATTTCTGAACCTTTCTTTCGGAACTGGAGCGTTTGGACTACGGTATGTCAAAGGCGCAAATGGAAAGTTTTTTTGGGGTTCTTGAGGAGAAAAGCTCTCCTTTTATGCGTTTTCGAAATCTTTTGGTCATTCTTTCACCATTTTTTTGCTCATTTGTGAAGAGAAAATGCGTTTTCTACTTGAAAGTCAACAATCAGAATATTCCAAAATCCGAATGTTCAAAAATCAGAATAAGTTAAGAATAAATTTACAAAGTCAAAATGAATTTTGAAAGTTCCTGATTTGATACTCGAAAGTCAAACTTTTTGCACAGCTCTCTTGACGATTCAGCGACTGTCTTTAAATCTGTTAGGACAGGAGTTAAAAATCTAGAAAAGGAATACAGAAAACAGAAATTTGAGTTGTTTTACCACACTTTTGAGATCTTATTACTCAATATATTTTTGAGGATAGTTTTTCTGCTAAATTTAGACATTGAGTAACCCTTCTCAGGGGAAATTGATGTAAGTGTCCCGAGATTCTGTGAAATGAATTTATTCAGTCTTTTTCTTGACTGCAATCAATCATCAATACGAGAAACATTCATTTATTCGAAAAAAAAGGCAAGCTGCAACAAAGACAAAGGATCGGAAGGTTTTTTGAGCAAATCGACAAAACTAAAGCAATTGACCATATCAATTCAATTAAGTATCCGTTTTCTAAGTATGTACACAATACAAACCGCTATACAAAAAAGGCAAAATTCAAGCATGAGATCACAGCGACTAATTCATCTTGATAGTTTTAAGAACATCTTGTAAGCCTAATCGCATTGTCACAGCGTTGGCTCGTCTCCGAAGGAAGTCGGTGTTTGAGGTACTATCCGAGATTGCTTGCTTGGTACAAATCGCGATGATATTGACTTCATCTGTGATGGACACTTTGAGGCAGGACCCGAAATGTTGAGACAAGTCCTCGATTATCTGAAGATTTAATATTAAGAGAGGTATAAGATTGGAGAAACAAACCTGGTCAACTTCAGGGCCATCTTCCTCTTGTGATAGGATATTGACAACTAATGCACCTGAATGAGAATTAATGACCTGCTGGTCTAGGTTCCAAGAATCCATACCTGTAGTTTTCACAATTGAGGAGAAGGAACTATACATTTCAGGCGTTCTGAACAATTTGGAGGGGCAAGGAATGCTTTTTGAGCTGTCACACGCATCCAAAAACACTACATCATATTTTTCTTGGTTCCTTCCAGCTCGCTTAACAAATTCCAATCCGTCTGCATTTATTGTCCTTCGAGTCCCGTCGTTCACCACGTTAAACCATTTTTGTGCCATACTGACCACAGTTGGATCCAGCTCAACCGCAGTGATGTTAAGCTGAAAAAAACGTTGCAAGATAATAATTTTGCTTGGGTGAGCGACCTTTGGATTAAGCGAATGCAGAAACATATCCAAACTTCCGCCTCCTAGCCCAATTTCCAGGATTGCTTTCCCATCGTTGTCAGAGTCCACCAGTGAGAGAGCCGACACAATAAATGGAGCGCTGATTAAAGCGGCAATCTGTAAAACATATCCCTTGTTTAATAATTTCTCGAACATTTATCATCCAATATCTTATTACTTATCCATCTGCTCATCACATGTCTCAACGACTTTACATTACGAACATCTCGTATACCCTCCGATTGGGAGAGGCGAACACATGGTGTGAAGTAATGAAAGTGATACGTTGCGTTCAAAAAGATGGCGAGTTGTATCATGTTTGTTCATTTTGCACAAACATGAGAGCAGAAAATTTAAGAAGAAGATGGGTCGGATTATGCGTATTTGATAAGAGAGAGCGAATCTTGTTCAATTTTTGAGTTTGTATGTGTGTGAAGAGCATGAAAAACAAACTTACGTATTGAGCTCTTATCGAGAGATGGTCAATTTTCCACATTCGAGTGTCCGAAAATTCAAATGTTCTATCTGAAACATATTGAGAGCGTTAACAAATCTAAACTGATACTAAAAACTTTTCTGAGTACAAAGAATCAGACATTTTTGTTTTTTTTTTACTTTGCAGCGTTTGGAATTTATCTCACGGCTTTGAAAGTCATTTTCTAATTTTATATGATATACTCGAGGTTAGACGGCAACTTCTGGACGGAGGTAGATTCCGGATACGGTCGCTACTGAAACCTACCAGACTCCGACAAGCCAGTGACAAGGTTCCGATCTAGTAGCATTCCAACATCCGACCAAAATCTGACCATGGCCACTAGGCAGACGTTTTTGGAAATGTTTCGACAAAAACCTGACCAATATTTGTTTGAAATCCGATCCCGTCAATTCCTGACTAGAAGCTACAAGCCCCAAACAGGATAGAGAATAATCTGCCTTACTAAACTGTTATATACAAGATTCTTCTGTTACCTAAAAGGTTTTTTCATCTTTATGTAATTTTTCTCACAGTGGAAGCTCCCAAGCAACAATCTGATACCGCATGGAGTCATTTTTATCGCATTTCCATCCATAATAGTCACAAAATCATACCTCCTTGCGGAATTAGCCTCACAATCGTATCACTCTCATCTTCGAACCCCTTCACAAACATATGACGCTCCACCATTTGCCCGAGCTCAGTTTCCACTTTACGGTCCACCACGACATAACAGTTTTCTGTAACTGACGAGCATTCTTGAGTGATCACTGACTCTTCCAAGCCTTTTCTGCAAGTGATTATCGATTTTTAGTGATTATCGAGAGTAAAACTAACTTTTGATTCAAAAGATTCTCGTCTAGATCACGTCCATACTGCTCATCAACCAGAACTTCCGACGGGAGTACGTAGAAGTACTGAAAATCGATTTTTAACAAAGATATCCGTTGTGTAACTAACCAAGAGAAGATAAACTAATATGCAAAATGAAAAAATGATTGCAAAGTATTGCTTTGTTTTCATTGACACCGTTCGCGGAGGTTTCCTGAAATAACTAAGTTAGTAATGATTTTTTAAAGTTCCAAAGACTTGCTTCAAGTGGAAAACAGTCTCATTTGGCGTGTGGAGAATTCCCTGCGGCATTGAAACTGCTCAGTGTTCACATGTTACTCATGTGATATTTGTTTCTTCTGAAATTGCAGAAAAATTTATCCAGTTTTGAGCTTTGAATCACAGATTTAAACGCTCAAATCTTGCGAAGAAGAAATGCGTCAACGATTTTTGTTGGCGCAAAATGCGCGCAGAAGGCGCAAAACTCATCAACGTCTAAGACAAGTGTCCCCGTCCTCCGCCGTTTGCCTCCTCCCTCCTACTTATCGGTCAACCTAGTGTGGTGATGATTTGCGGTTGTGTTCGGTGACGCGCCATATTTATTTTTCCTTTTTTTTTTTCTTTTATCCCCACTTTGGTTCAACTTCAGCTGCTCCAAACTTTTATATTCCTTTCTTTATGAATAGAAAAATGTGAGAAAAGGTAAAAACTTTGGGAAAATTCAGTTTGTGAGCGATTTTCATGAGGGAACTTCGTTTTTGTATGCGTTTCACATGTTTTTGCCACACCATTCTGTTCCAGGGAATAATGAGTAAGAGAAGTAACTTCAAACTGGTACTTTTCTTGTTATTCTTGCCTTGTCGCATCCCAGATTTCATTTCGCTTCCATTCGGACGTCGTCCATCGAATCCAATTTGCTGACCGCAACAGATGTCCGCCCAGATGTCTTCAATTAATGCTCTTTGTGCATAATGCACGACTGTGACCTCGGTTTTCTTTATCTTCTTTCTATTGCTTTACACATCACCATCGCAGAATTATTTCATTTTTGACTGTTTGACGTTTTTGGTTTTAATCCCCCAAGTTGGTTTCTTTTATGTGTCTGCGTCTCCTCCAAATGAACACTCTCTCCACGATATGGTATATCTCTTATGTGTTTTCCCCGGGGGTTGGCCGGACCCCAACAGACGAGGGTCAAATCGATGACAATGCCTTCCTACTGTTCTGCATAGATGACTAATTCATTTTGACACCGAGAACAGTTCCACGCATAGTTGACCTTCTTATCAGTTTCAAACGTTTCGCTTGATGTTTATTTGAACTTTTTTCTTTTCTTTTTTTTATTGCCCTCCGCTTAGTTCCCCTCTCTCACTATACTGACTTTTACAGATCTCAACAGAAAGATCATGCGGGATCCGGATAAGGTAAAAAGCGGGCCGATCTGTGACACGTTCGCCGTCATTGTGTTGGAGGAGAGCGACGATGGTGAGTATTATGTTGCATCAAGGTGTCAATCACAGGAAAGTTATCAGAACCAAATAAGCGGGGGGGGGGGGTTTGATAGATAAAAACGGTTGAATGAAACACGAATTATTTTCAGAAAACGCCCTTCCCGATGTTCTACACGAAGTACAATCACCACACACATCGGACATCATCCCGACGTCTTCAATCAGAAAATTCGTGCGGCCACGTGGATGGTACAACCAATCAGAAGCGTCTCCACCAGAGTTTTTCTATCAGATACTCACTACGGAGAAAGGCGAGAGGAGAATCGCATACGTACTTTCGGTAAGATAATTTTCCGAAAGTCAGAAAATTCTGTGTGAAATGAGAAACAATAACACATATTCCAATGAGAGATGTTCCTGAGAGCGCATTTGCATATTCCTTCCAATTATTCCATAATTTTCAGACATGGGAAGAAGACAAGAAGACATCAAGTTTCAGAGCAGTCTCCCTTGTGCTCATCAGTCAGAACTTCCATCCCAACGCATTCAAAGAGATACTTCTAGAAATATCCAATGATCTCCGCACTCCAGAATTCTCTTCCTCATCTGAACTTATCCGATTCCTGACCAATGAACTTATTGAGGAAGGATCCACCATCGAAATACGAACGAAAACTTTACATGTCGAATTAGGATTTGAATTGAGCCCCGTGTCGCCAGTGACCGGCAGCGATGCTGCCATGTTATTCAAAATGCTAGGTAAGTGATCAAGTTGTTCTAAAAATTCAAAACCGAAATATTTGCAGGATTTCAAAATGTTGTACAAATCATACACGCACTTTTATCCGATTGCCGGATAGTACTAGCCAGTTCTTCCCTAATGCGGTTATCTAGATGTCAAAATGCCATACTATCTCTTCTCTACCCATTTGTATATGTGTAAGTAATACATTTGAATTTAATTATCCAAATACTTACATTTCAGTCACTCATGCGTCACAATTCTCCCTGATTCGCTGGCCGAAGTTTTGGAATCACCGACGCCGTTTTTGATAGGAGTCCTTACCGAATTCGTCACGGTACGTTGAGTTGACGTTCAAATCACAGCCAATTTACAATTTTTTTTGCAGTCATTCGGCGATGAAAACATTGTGGTTTTCTTGGACAATGGGACAATACACATCCCCGATCACACTGACATTTTCAAGTCGGATGCGTACTATTACGATTTACTTCAATGCAGACTACATGATGTGATGTTCAAGACAACTAGTGAAGAGGATCTCGCGATTCCAACCAGCGAAAGGGTAGATGTGGATGAGTTCATACTCGATAAGAAGCTTCGAGCATGTTTCATTCTTTACTTTTCCGAACTTATGTATGGATATCAATATTATGTTCTGTACACTCGGATCAAAGGAAACTTCGAAAAGAAGCGCACCACTTCGCTGACATTTCACGTTGGTGCGTTCCGTGGATTCCGAAAACTCACGGATATGATGTCAAGTTCGCTTCTCAAAAGTGTCTACTTCCAAACTTTTATCCAGTCACGAGCACTGCCACGGAGGAAACATGATCTATTCGATGAAATTTCATGTCTTAAAGAGCTTGACCAACTAATTTACAAGCAAAAGTCAAGCAGTTATGAGAGCAGGAAGATCATTGAGCAGATAGCGTGTGAGCTTATTCAAAAGGAGAGATACATGGATAAATGCTCCAAGAGCAAGCTTCCCCAGGTCTTTACGAAAATCTATTGGACAAAAGGCCAACCGTTGACACAGAACACCAAAAACATCATTCACACTGTCAAGCCAAAGATGAGAAGTAATGTGATCCTTCAGGCAATGCTTCCAACTGTGAACACCCATGTTGAGTATCATGCCAATCAGTTTGAAACCTACGCTCATCGGATTGAGGCTCTTCGTAACTGCATCGGGGATATATTCGATTCAAAAGCCTCGTTTGCCAGCAAGTCACTAGATGCTGTCAGGTCCTCTATGAGATTCGCGCCTCTTCGGATTGAGCTCTGCCGATTACTAAACCAAAGATCTACCTCACACTTTGTACTGGCTGACAAACAGTTCGACGACATTGCTCTTCTGATGAATGCAGCTCTTCAAACAGAATGCGAGGAAGACAAAGATGGAGTTGTGAGGACTCTGATGTATCTGTCAAGCGTTTATAGTAGAAAGCTTGCTCAAGGAATCCAACAGTACATGTATACGGTATTACAAGAACATAAGGTGTGGAAGAACCAACGATTCTGGACGTCATGTTTCTATTATGAAGTTCACGAGATGTTATTTTCTGAGATGTTGAAAAAAGATAGAAAGCTGGTGAGTTGAAATTTTGGTCACATTCCAATTTCTTACATTTTCTCTTTCAGACTGAAAGTTTATGGTGCCACACCCTACGTCCGTGTGCTATGGAAATGATTGACACAGATGACACAGACCAGGAGGAGTTGGTTAGGCAAGAAAACGAGATGATTCAAGCTCAAGCGAAACACTTTCTCAACTTGATCATCTGTCTTCAAATCCCACTCACCGAGGAATTTTTCGACCATGAGAACAGTCACGCTGAGACTCAGAAAGAGAAATCTAAATGGATCGCATATACACTTGATCGATTCTAGGCGTCACTGGAAGAATCAATGGTTTATCACTGTCACAGATCCAGAATTATGTTGAAGCGCACGTGGAAAGTCTACGTGATGTGTACGTCGAACTGGCAACTGGCGATCATTTGAAGAAGGACAACTTTGATCCGATTCTAGTCTGTCCAAGTGAATTCTTGCTCTGCGATCCAATCGATTGCTACCTGCTCGCAAACATGGAACAGTCATCGATGTCCATGGATTGCCTGGAAAGCTTACTCCCGGCATCGGGCTCGTTGTTCCTGACCAATTATCGTGTGATTTTCAAGGGAAAGTCTGTTGATATCAATGGTGAGTGAATAATACAAATATTTTTTGATTATTAATTTCAAATTTTCAGCAAGCAACGGCACCGTCGTCCAGACTGTTCCTCTGTATTCTGTGGAATCTTTGAAAAAGTTGACCTCCAGCAAGATGCTCATTCCAACTCAAATCATCGAGAAGGTAACATTTGCATCATACTCGAATTAAAAAAAAATATTGACCTTACAGGGTATCAAAATCGAGCATATCATTGCAATTCGTTCTGCTTGTGCAGCTACAATTATTGTTGCTTTCGATGAAGAGGAAATCAGTAATACATGCATAGAGAAGTTCTTGGAATTTATTGAGACCAACTCACACAACAGCTTTGCCTTCTATAACATTCGGAAAGAAGTAAAGGTCGCGGACAACACCAGTCTCAAATTCTCCACATTAAATTCTGCTCTTCGAGGGTTTACCAAAAAGAAAGCGGATGCCAGAAGAATCAGAAGTCACTCTTCGCATCGAGGATCTATCCATATTAGTTTCGACAAGCTAGGTAGTCTTCACCTTTTTTATATAGCCACTAATATTATGAAAATTTTTCCAGAAGATTGCGATCATCTCAAGAAGAACGCCTACATTCGCTACGCTGTCATTGACTATCCAAGATTGGGTTTGAATACAAAAGTGGTTAAGTTAAGAATGTCGGCTGCCAACGTAGACTACACCATCTGTCCAAGTTATCCTGGAAACTTCATTGTGCCGAGCGAAACCAACGAATCTGAGATTGCAAAGGTTGCAAAAGGATTTGTGGAGCACCGACTGCCGGTTGTTGTATGGATGCACAGGAATGGTGCCCTTCTAATCAGAGCTAGCGCCTTCACGTCAACTGATATGGTGAGGAAATTGAAAAAAGTGGTGAACTACCGAAGGAACGCACCGAAACTCACTGGAAGTATGACAGGCAGTCAGCAAACGTTACATTCAAAGGCTAGCAGCAATGAGGAGAGTGCATCAAATGTGGTGCCAGGCGCTGAGATTAAAAGTGCGGAGGTTCAGGTATCCCATAATCTTCTCAATATTTTAAATGTTAAATTGAATTCATTTTCAGCTGAATTATTTTAACAAGCTTGCCAATTCCTCACAAAAAGTGCTCACATTCGCCCTTCCAACTCAATACGCTGACAAAAACAACATCTTCACAGATGGCTGCATGTTATCCCATACTAATGGTTTCTCAAGTCAAGTACACAATCGAAACTCTGTCACCATCACATCGAACGGGTTCCCAACATCTCGATATCATCGAAAAGCGCTGTATGTAATTCTGGAAAAAGGTCAATCTGTGAAGATTCCCGCTGATTCTAATGCAGAAGCAATCCAAGTGCGATCGGTTAAAGAGTCGGAATTGAGGAGGGCATACCATAAGGCTCGTCATATATTCAGCAAAGAGACACAGAATGATCCCAAGACTTCTCATTTAGAGGCCTGGGACTCGTCAAATTGGCCACATTTAGTGAGAAAACTGTTCGATTCCTCAATCTTAAAATTATTATTTTAGGTTTCACGAATGTTGGAACTATCGAATGCTATTGTTGCTCTGATGAGCTTGTATAACTCCTCTGTGGCTATTTGCTTAGAATCGGGACGATCCATCACTACCATTCTTTCGGCTTTGTCACAATTACTCTCCGATCAGTTCTATCGAACTTGTGAGGGATTCCGCGTGTTGATTGAGAAGGAGTGGCTCTCCTTTGGTCACTATTTTCACAAAGATGCCGAAATGTGCTCCCCGTCTTTCATGTGCTTCATGGATTGTGTTTACCAGGTAAGATTCAAAAGAAGATTAATGTGTGAACAAGTATTTGTTCAGATTACTCAACAATATCCGACAGCATTCGAGTTCTCCGAGTTCTACATCAGTTTTGTTGCGTTTCACTCAGCAGCTGGATATTACAGAACATTTGTGGATGATTGCGAGGAAAAAAGAATTCAATCAGATGCCAACGAATTCTACTTACCTGATGATCTCTCTACGATCAGCATTTGGGAGTCGATCAAGTTGAGGAATCGCGTCAGTAAAGTATTCCTCAACGAGATGTACGAGCCGTTCAGTGACATTCTTGTCCCATCCAGCTCAGTTCCAAAAGTGAGAATGTGGCCATTCTTGATAGAGTCCCATTCGCGATATGGAACTCCGTATGACATTGGTGAGCTATTCGAAAAAAATATCTAGAAATCTAAAAACAAACAATTACAGACTCTTCGTACCACGAGAGGAAACTAGTGGATCCAGATCTCGAAGATGACGAAGAAGACTGGACTAACCTCAACAATAGTGATGATCAAGAGCCAAGTATGATAGTGTATAACTATTCACAACGAGATCCTGCTCACATGGATGTTATCTCAACGTTGCAAAAGAGCTTCCTAGTTGATCTGTTTGATTCGTATGAAAAGAAGCACGCAGCCGAGGCCAATCGGTGAGATTAACAGTTTAAGAAATGAATATTTAGCAGCTTTTTCAGCAAAGAGACTATCCATGAGCTATCGCCATTTGTAGCTGGAGCGCGGCCAGTACCATGTCACTACTGTGCAAATATTCTAACAAGGTGGAGTAAAGGTGAGGGGTTTTGATTTGAGCTAAAACAAAAAAAACAATTTTCAGCCGTTTACTGCAAAAAATGCCGAATTCATGTTCACGAGGGATGTGTTAATCGAAACATCACAATAAACCACATTATACACACATGGGATGCCAAACCACTAGAGAACATCAAGATGCCGTCGGCGGCGATTCAAATCAGCACACCACAAGGTGAGACTAGTTGAAAACTGGTTTCTCTAAAATAACAAAAATGGTTTTAGCTGAAAAGATCGCGTATAGTCCAAACACGACGCTAACGAGAGAATCTATGTCGCCTGTATCATCTAACAATCTCCCACCACTTTGTAGCGGATATTTGTCGAAACGAGGTGCCAAACTGAAGCTTTGGGTACCTCGATTTTTTGTTTTGTATCGAGACACGCCAAAAGTCTACTACTACGAAGACTTGGAAAATTGGAAAAATGCAGAGAAACCGTCTGGCTCCATTGATCTCACCGAATTCAAAAGCTGTCTTTTGGAGCAAAACGGGAGAAGAGCATTTATGGAGGTGAGTGGAAATGACTCTCCTTTTCATAATGATTTTATAAAAATGCCCTTTTCAGCTTCACATGAAAAACCGAACGTACCGTCTTCTTTCGGAAAACATGAATGAGGCTATTCGCTGGAAAGATTGCATCGAGCAAGTGATTCGAGAATAGGCACTGTTAAGCTGTTCAAATTTACTCACATTTTTACTTTCAATTATTTTGGTTATTATCATTCTCATACTTCCCCAGAGTCATTCTCCTTCTCGGACTTATTTTGTATCATGTTCAAATTTCCTAACTCATCTCGGTGTCAAATTTTCATCCAAACTTGTCCTGTCCAATCAATGCTCAGTTTCAAAATCTAGTCAACGATGTTTGTGAATCGAAATTCTATTGTATGCCATTTTGCATTTTACTATGTATTGTATTTTGCCGCCAAACTAATCGACGGGTTCAACAATAGCCAATAGACGGTTACGAAATTAATGAAGATTCTTAGATTTTTGTCGAAGGGTTTTTGAAGATTTTTAGTATCCGAACATATTCCGTGCTATACTTTTTTCAGATTGATGTTTTGATGAGCCATGTGCGGTGCATGCTCGAAACTCCTTTTCACTACATTTGATAATCCTCATTTTCTGGACAGAGAGTCATCGCCTAGAATATTAAAAAAGGAACCTTTTAGAAATGATTAGGAATCTGGAACAACTTCCGGATTGTTCAATTTTTGAAGACCTGGAGATTACACTAAACGATAATTTTTTTTTTCTTGGAAAACTGTGAGAAAAACTTGTGTCATTGAAGCACATTTGCATCATTTTTCAAATTACCATCGCAAATTTATCGTTTCTTCTTTTTCCTGTTGCCTTATTAGGATTGAGGTGTTGACGGTAAAGATACATGTTGGAAATGATTAGAACCGGTAAAAAACCAATAGTGATCATTGTGCCGAGCCATGATCAACAGTTCTCTTTTGGCATGGTCTGGAGCAATACAACATGACTTCAAAACCTGAAATCCAAGAGAAATGGCGAACGAAGTAGAGCCAAATATCAGAGATATGTTGCCAACCTGTTCGAATTCTCCTGTTTCTTTGCAAAATCATCAGTTCTATTTTAGGTTGTGTTAATTACAACAACTTTATGGTTGATAGCTCCGAGAAAATCAAAAATCCTCAGACAGTCACCTTATTGACGTCGTTGAAGGAAGTCAATACGTTTTTTTCCGTTCGAAAAACGGATCAGGATTGTTCCAGTTTTCGACAAAAATGGGTTTTTTTTTCAAAATTTCACTGTTCAGCGTTGTATTTATTCTGGAGACAAGAGGACCAACAAAAAGGTACCTAAGATAGATATTTTGACAAATCATCCTTTTTCGAATTTTTCTCCCTCTATCTCGTTGTTCTTTCTGATTCTTGCTTTTTTTCATATTTGAATCTTTAGCCACTCTCACATTTTTGAAATTCAAAAGCGTTTATTTACCTAGCTAATCTCGTAATCGTGGCAAGACCAGCAAACGCGTGTATGCCGTCGCGCGCGTTGCGGTCACAAAAACCAAAGAAGGTCTTCTGCCCTCTCCACTTCCTCCTAGCTATTTTCTCTAGGCTCTCCTCTGTTCTCTCACTATTTCTCACAAGGTCGTTCGCATCATCCCTCTTCATTCTCTTTTGCCAGTCGCATACACCTTGCTTTCCCGATAATCAATGTCTTCCGCTCTGTTTGTCTGCCACGCGGTTTTTTTTTGCGCTGTTCGATTTTTATTTGCGTTTTCCGTCATACTCTAGTAATCACGAGGACCAAATTTCTAATTTTCTTTTTTTTTTCAGATAATTTGAGGCTCCTCAATTTGACCATGGAGCGGCGACCGCCAGCCAGATTGAGAAGACGATTTCCAAGACCAGTACTCTCTGATGGAGGAACGAATGTACTTGCACAAAGGGCACGCAGAGTATTGGGGCCCTTGCGAAATACTCTAGGACCTGTTGTGATAAGTGAAGATCCAATTTCCATATCGATAGAGGAAACTGAACCCGTGTCAAACCCTAACACCATGTTCAATGATAATCCACTCTGGCAACGGGTATTTGGCCGTCCATCTGCTGAAAAAGAAAAAAAGGAAGACGAAGAAAGTACGAGGCGTGCTTTTCATGAACGGCTCTATGGTATGTTTTTATATGAAAAATAACACTATAAGTTATTTCAGCGCGTATTGACGAATTCACGCGGCAAGTGCAAGAACAGTCCGCGAGCGGAGAGTTTCGTTTTCCGGATCCAGATGATTCTGAACCTGAGCCTGAACAGGATTCACCAAGATACTCCCCATCTTACTATGAATGTAACTCTCCATGTTACTCCCCATCGAGCCCTCTTGACGGTGACGGTGAGCAGTGCTCAAGTGAACTGGCCGGAGTTATTGACAACACAGACGATGTTGAGGGTAAGTTGAATTTGAAAAAAAACAAAAACAATTCATGTTTTCAGGTGCCGATTCACCAGTTCCACAATCACCTGAACGTAAGTATGATTTCTCTCAAGGATATCCACAGGATCTCTTCCCGGGTGTGCATTATAATCCAATCGAATCTCCAGTAAGCTCTCGAGAACTCTCTCCTCTTCCGGAACCACTCACGTTTCCAATCAATTGCAGAAGTAGGTTATTCAAAACGTGTTGCAATTATGAGAACCTTACCATTCAGATGGCAACCTTCTTCCAAAGTTGGCCAACTTCCGGCATACGATTGAGTTTGGATTCGATCCAAGTATGGGAGCTAGCACCAGTACAGGTCCGAGAACTAATGGAGGACCGAGTGCCCGTGAGGAACCAGGCACCAGCGAAGTTCCGAGCACCGGTGGAGAACCAGCGGAGTGGGGTGGAGGACACTGGAGGGTAGCGGATGACCTAACTAACAGTGAACGTCCGAGCACCAGTGAAAAACCGAGCGCCAGTGAATTACAATCACTTCCGAACAACATTACAAAAGAATTCCTACAAAAAAGAAATAAGGGTAAAACTACAGGACTTGTTGGGTCTGACGAAACTGACATTTCAGAAATGTACGATGCTCTATTTGAATGTTGCGAAGCTATGGAAAAAACCAAACTGGATGTTGAACAGTGTGTTGAACAGAGCCAAGCGTCTGGTGTTCCACAAACCGCAGAGGAAATCGTCTTAAACGAGGATTACGCTAGAAAATTGGCCTGGCAGCAGTATTGTTTGACGTACAATTACTATATGGGTCATGATAGTTAGTTTCATCGTCCAACTTTGTTCAAAATAATTACTTTCAGAAATTAGCTTTGGCATGATCATGGATCCATGTCCACATATCATTCCTTCTGAGAACATCCAATTTTATCAAGGCTCACCAAACCCTTCAAGCGGTTTTATATATACATCCTGCTATGAGCTCGAAAAGGTTCGAATTGAAAGCAACAAGAATGCTCACGAGAACGAGAAACTGAAAATCGAGATCCAGAAATTGGAGAAGGAAGTTCAACGGCTTACTGGAAAGGTACCTGAGCAACCGAAGGAGCAGACAAGTGGAGGTTGGAAGAACAAGAACAAGAAGAAGAACAAAAAGAAATGATTCGTTTCTGATATCTCAAACTTCATGATAAATAATTGTTGCTGCATTTTATATATATATATATTGTATCGCGGGGTGGTTTCGCGTATTCAAAAAAAAATCTTCAAAACACAGAAAAAATTTTCCTATTTTGTCAAATTTATTTTTCTTCTTCAAAATCATTTTCTATAGATGATGTCATTTTTCTAATTTCTTCATTTGCTATCAACGTTCTTAATTTAATTGTATTATTGAAAATTGATTATGGCAATGTTCTAACTGATCTTTTCATATTATCATTTCATAAGAAGGAATGTTTTTTCACTTTGTCATCGATTTTTCAATAATTTTTGGCCTCAGCTATTTCAATGTCATTTATAAATTTGAGTTAGTTTTTTTCAAATACACAGTGTTCCGCAGAAGCCAGACATGCTCTTTGAAATGAATGAAATTTAGTAGTGTGATTCCATTTTTTAGGTTTGTTGGATTTTTTCTCAGAATGTTTCATGTGCAGTTTGATTATGCCATTGGGAACCTCAATGTGACATTTTTTCAGATTCCTTCCGAATAAAATTATTTTTCGTTTACCGGATGTGCACGATACGCTTGTTTTTTGTAGAGAAACTGCACGCGAACCATTTTCAGAGAACCACAACACATTATTCCGATTATTCTATATTCTGTCCGTTCACGATCTCCGTATCCGATCCGATTACGAGCGATGAAAAAAGATCCGTTTGCGAATCTGAATTTTAAATAATCTGAATTTAAAGTAATTTTTTAGAATCTGAACTTTTCGTTCGCGAACTGATCCGTTTCTTCATCGTTGGCAATCGAATCGGATACAGAGCTTGCGAGCAGACATAATTCGGAATAATTGGAACTATGTATTGTGGTTTTCTGGGAACGGTTCGCGTGCGGTCCGTATATCATTCATGTTTCAACCGAGCGCAAACGCGGAGCGTCCGCAACTGGAAGAAGGGAAAAAAAAGGTCTTACTGCAAAAATATGGTAATTTTCTGTCCGAAATGTAGAACTGAAAATAACTTTTCTTTGAGTATGTGAGTTTCCTCTGTTTTGAAGCTGTGAAGCTAAAAAACAATTTTTGAGCAGGGGAAAACCCGAAGGATTATTTGGCAGTTTAGAGTCTGAACTGTAGAGAAACGCATAAAGCACCGAAAACTAGAGAAAAATTGAGTAGATTTGAATTGCGCTTTGGGACACCGTAAAATATGTTGTAAAATCATCTTTATTATTTGAAGAAAAACCAAAATGAGAGCCCTGATAAAGCTTGGTCAGAGAATCAAACGATTTTCATTCAATGAAAAAAAGACAAAATGTGAAGGATTCGTGAATGTTTTTGAAATGAATATCATTTTTGAATGTTTTAGAATTTTTTTCTGAGATGAGAAAAGAAAAGCGGGTAAGTTGAGGGATGGACGGGATTTTTCTGGGGAAAAAAATCGACATACATTTCTGAAAATAATGACAAATAGAGAAGATAGACGTTCATGGATAAGTTGGGATGGGTTGGGAGCAAACAGAGACAGGGTACAATAGACACTGGATAAAATGGTTTTTGGTGTAAATCAGTAAACGAGTTGAAACAAGCCACAATGAGCATACTAAATGGGAAAATGAAGAAAAAGGCACTACTTGTATTTGGGCGACTGAAAGAATTGAGAAAGAGTGAAAATGAAGATAAGGCAAACGTGGTGGTTGACTATTTTTAAAAGATGGACGGACAAGAATGGAAATTTGGTTATGGAAGTAAAGTACAGTAATCCAAGAGGATAAGAGAAAAAAATCTAATTTGAATCGTTACAATACAAGACTATGACCAGATTAGGGTTACAATAAGACTGCTACGTTCTTTTGATTATTTTTATAAAAAATAATACCGAAATATCAGCAGTTTGTGAGTTGATTATTTTTTTGGAGGTGAGTGAGTCAAAAAAAGGTTATGTGATCTGAAAATTTGGCGAGAAGTTATGAGCGTGGGGTGTGGATTGATGGGAGGACAATTTTTAGAAGTTTTCAATTCAGAAATGAGCAATTTTTCGCGGGAGAGACACTACAAGTTTAGACTATATGACAAAGAGAGAAAATGTTTTTTTGGGGGAAGGGGAAACGGGGACAAATGACAGGGAGATTTTATTTGTTATCAATATGAGCATGGTGATGGTGGAAAAGAAACGGGGATAAATATGCAAATGGTAAAGTATTAGTGATGAGAGACACGAGGATTCTGTTTTTGAGCAATTTAGTTTTTGAGTACTTATGGCGGTTTAAAAAGTTTAGTTGGCCTTCTCGGCTTTATCTTCTCCGGTGGGTTGTTCATTGGAGCTATCTTCAGAAGAGCCTTCCTCATGCTCGAAAGTATTGCAATCATCCTGAAAAGACTAGAGTTAGTTTGAATTTCTCATAATAATTTCGTCACAACTACCTCAGTGGTGGTCCCTCCGTAATTGCTATCCTCATCAAAATTTTGCGGCGTATCAGCAGCCGAGCTGCTGTTTCCTGTGCTTTTTCGATCGCCGTCCTTCAAGTTGAGATTTGAGAGTTGCTCGTAGAGCTCACGGGACGAATGATGGTGTCCTTGTTGTGGACGTTTCCAGTAGGTGCTGCCATTAGGATGTTTGGTGAAAACTCGCACTTCAATCTTGCGCTCATTCACAATATGACGACCACCGTTGTGTTGTAGACAACGGTCGGCTGACTCCTTATCCTCGTAGATCACAAATCCGAGGCCACGTGGTTGTCCCAAGATTTCAACTTGGTCAAGGGTTCCGAAAGTCTCAAAATAGACGCGCAGAGAGTCAACAGAATGGACTCCACTGGTGATTCCACTCAGAAGAAGTTTGCATCCTGGAGAAGGATCTGTTTCGAAGAATGGTGGTGGAATCATGGAGGACATCTGCTCACGTGGAATGGCTCTTTTTGAGTCTACCTGGAAATAATATCAGATTGACAGAATCCATAATTCAATTAGAGCTACCGTCTTTCCTCCAAGCTTATGTGGTCTGTCATTCATTGCGGCTTCTGCGCTGAAGATTGAATGAAAAGTGACGAATCCGAAGCCACGGGATGTCTTGGTGTTTGGGTCCCGGATGACGATCGCGTCGACAACATGTCCCCATTGCGAGAAGTAGTTGCCGAGCTAGAAGAGTGCAAGACATGACATTGGACCCGCAATGTCACTTTTTACAAACCTGTTCATCTGTTGTCTCATGGCTCAGACCTCCTATGAACAATTTACGAAGCTGTGGTGGGCTGTCGTGTTGGTAATGGCCCATTCCCATTTGTTGAAACTGCTGAAAACAAGAATCATGTTTTTATAGCGTTGATTGTGGAAAAACTATGAGCTGCTATAATTTGTGATCTTACTTGAAACGCATTAAATGAATATTGGGCTCTCAAAAGAGCAATAACATCAGCGATAAGCATATTGTATGTAGGTTTGTAGAATAATGAGTATGAGTAGACGTTAATGATGACTTCTGTATCAAGGTTTGCTGTGTTCCAGATATGACGCAATATTGGTCAGGTCAGCCAAGATAAACGACACTGTGCACACTGACCTGCTCTACCGCTCTTTCACACACACACCACTCTAGCCCCGTAGTTTCCGGGTCCTGCACTCTTACGCTCGTCTTTCTCGAATACTTTCATCTTCTTCACTTTTCGTTCACACTGATCAAATCGCGATAGAAAAAACACAACATATCAGAGTGGTATTGAAAAAAGAAGAAAACGGCTCAAAAAATATTTCAAAAATCCCTACTCGAAGCATCTGATGCAGCTCGTATGGATGTATCACTGGATAGCCGTTCCATTGTGGTGGTGGTGGCATTCCGCGATTCATCATCGCAAACGGATAACTTCCAGCTTGCAGCATCTCAGCAACCTCTGAAAACATTCAGAGTTGGTTACCAGTTGTCAGGAATTGTTCCGATTTACCTGGTGGGTACGGATATGGTCCGTACATTGTCTGATGATGCGGATCGGCAACGAACAGCTTAAAAATGTAACAGTATCAGTATGAGGTATGAGGTGAGAAACAAAAAACTAGATGAAAAAAGGAAAGCATGACCGCTGGTGACGAACCAGGTAAAATCACATCAAAGCACTGATAAAATAAACATAATTAAAAGTTTCTTTAATTATAAACAAAAAAAGAAAAAAAGCGAGATTAGAAAATTGAGATTTAAATGAAGGAAAAATAAATTACAAAGGAGCATATTTGATAGGTGATTTGAGATAATTGGGAAAAAAGATGCAGGGTGTTTTTATTAGGGATTACATGATGATTATTTGAGGTTGAACTTCTGAAGACGCAATTTCTGAAAACAATAATGATATTTGAAAAAGAACACATTATTTTGGCAAATGATCTTTTGCAAAATTTTAGCAAAAGGTCTCCGAGGAGTTCGAAAGGTGCTTTACGATGTGCGAGGCAAAAAGAAAAAAGAGAAGGGAGGGCCCTCCCGAAACAAATGTAGTTCTCAAAAACGAAAAATGACGAGTTGAGCGGGGCGGAGTCTTACGCCACTTCTCCTGGCATTGAGGTGGAGGAGGTCCCTCCCTTTTCGTATACACATCCATCTATTCCCTAGTTTTTTTTCTCTTCTCCAGAGCACCAAAACTAGAAGAAGAAGGTGGACCCCTGGGGACATAGTATTTCCAAGGAAAGGAGGGCACCATGGTGTATGGGAGGTCTTTGGGTGCCACTTTAGCCCTAATAGGTTTAGCGCTTTGTATACCCACAAACATCTCTTGCGTTCTGATTTTTCTACTAGACTCACTATTGGTTTTTGGAAGAGGACGATCCGGATTTTGGGACTCCTGGAATATTGATGCTCATGAGCGATGGAACTGCTTTTTTGGCTGGTGTAGTTGTTGGGCTTCCAGAGCCAAAAGTGTTTTGCGTCTGGAAAATATTATATGATGAGGAGGTAACCTGAATTTCTTTAGGCGTTTACCTTTGAAACTTGAGCTTTCAAGGCATTGGTCAACATGTTAGACAAGTTGTTTGTAACTCTGGCGATCTGTGGATTTTGCGACAGGGTCGAGTTTTTAGCTGCAGCTTGATCAAATCCTGCTGGTGGTGGATTTGAGAATGCCATTGGATTGAGACCGTGGGTGACCATGTTTCTTTTCTCATTCTCTGACATGATGGATGGTGGTGGCGCCATTGGTTGAATAATTGGTGGTGGCACATTCACAGGCACAGAAGTGTTGATTGCTGGTGGTGGAACTGGAATGGAGAATGGTGGTGGTCCCAAGAGGCTGACTGGTGGTGGCACGGCGAACGAAGACGCTGAAACTCCCAATGCTGGTGGTGGAACTCCGATGGATGGTGGTGGCATTCCAATTGGGGGTGGTGGTCCCACAAAACTTTGAGGATATCCTGGTGGTGGAACTCCCATGTGTTGTGGAGGTTGTCCATACCTAAAAAATATTAGGAGTTTTCACGGGGGAGAACTGGTGTAAAGTGTCTTACTTTAACGACATAAGTGTTGATGTGCCGTACGGCATTGGTTGGCCGGCTGGCGCAGCGGCTCCTGAAAGAAAAAACCGATTTGATAAGTGAGGCGAATGGGAGAAGAAAATGGGGTCGCACTTTTGGCTTTCTTTTTCCTCTTCTTCAACTCTTCCAATAAAAATTTCAAACTCACTGTCTTCTGCGATCCGCACTGTGCCATTTTCAAAAATGAGCACATCCTGCATGTGACGAGGCAAGTTGCCGTGTATTTTCTTTATTCTCTCATACTCCAGCTCATGCAACTCCTCCATATGCTCCTTCATGAATTGTTTCTTATCACATATTTTTTCCAAGGCTTGATCGAGTGCGATTCCTTCGCGAACGACCTCGTAGAGCTCCTCATCGGTGATAGTCAGTCCCTGAAAAATGAACAAATGAATATCGAAGGGTGATTTGGGTTTTGATCATAGACCATATGCAAAGAAGCTGATTATCATATTAATGATAACAAAATAGAGATACAGTCAAGTCTACAATGAAGAGAGGGATGTATCAAAAACTGTCTATTGTCGAATACATTTCAAAGGAGAAGTCAAAGAGCGTCAACAAGCGCACAGTATTGTTGGCAAATGCGTTGCCGTATTATAGTTGGTTTTCAAAAACGTTTTTTCACTATTTGTTTAAGACACCAGGTGCAGAGCTCGAGGGAATAAACTCAAAAACTATTTTGTTCTTCGAAATTGACGGACAACCAGTTACCGTAACCTGCTCAGAGAGATAATATTTTTGAAAGACAGTCAAAAGGAGGGCAATCGGTCATGGTTTATTTTTGAAAGATGATAAATTGCATCACAAGGTGATATCACTGTGGATACCTGATACCCACGAGTGAAGAAGAAGAAGAAAAAGATCTAAGAACACACATCACCCATCTCGAAACCCTGTGAAGAATACGAAAAACGGGACGCAAATGTGCGCCAGTCGCCCGATTATGACCATCTGTGTGTGTGTCTAATCAATTTTCGCGTCGGTTTACGAGAGAAAAAACTGATAACAGAGCTCAAATGTTACAAATTAATTTTTGCATCATTCTGGCAACACTGAGAAAAGAGGTGGGTTGGTTTGAGCGAGACAAAAAGTTATTTGCCGTCGTTCTCGAACCACCATATCAATCGCTAGGCATCCCGAAAAGTTTCTGATAACAAAACCGAGTCGATTCGCGCGAGGTAGAAGGAGAGTATGACCACTCAGAAAATGAGCACACTTCGGTTTGGATGAGCTGTTGCCAATTATTTCTACCACTCCTTGTGTAAATGATCACTCGTTATCTTAAGAGCCCAAACAAGAGAGCTATCTACCGTAGTAGGGCAAGAGGTTATATGTATTTTGTGTTTCTATCTGTAGTCGTTCCGCTGATTTGTGTGACATGACGTTAGCAGCAAAAGAAGAAAAAAAATGTTTCGCGTAGTAACGGAATGATGCAATTTCGAAAAAATTAGAAGATCGGAGATAACGTCAGCGCGAAAGAAAAGTATGAGTTTCCGCCGAAAGTTGATTTTCGGAACCGATGATGCAAAACAAATGATTGCAAAAAACATGGATCGCTGACATTTGAATCATTTTTACAAAAACAAAAAAATAGATTTTTTGCATCCCCTATACTCCCGTTTCTAAGATTTCTCTTCTCTCTCTCTCTCTCTCTCTCTCTCTCTCTCTCTCTCTCTCTCTCTCTCTCTCTCTCTCTCTCTCTCTCTCTCTCTCTCTCTCTCTCTCTCTCTCTCTCTCTCTCTCTCTCTCTCTCTCTCTCTCTCTC
>NC_013491.2:10506227-10555737 GCF_000004555.2 Caenorhabditis briggsae | reverse complement strand
TCTCTCTCTCTCTCTCTCTCTCTCTCTCTCTCTCTCTCTCTC
This sequence comes from Caenorhabditis briggsae, assembly GCF_000004555.2. NCBI lineage: Eukaryota > Metazoa > Nematoda > Chromadorea > Rhabditida > Rhabditidae > Caenorhabditis > Caenorhabditis briggsae. The sequence goes on along the minus strand of NC_013491.2, from coordinate 10,555,695 downwards.
TCTCTCTCTCTCTCTCTCTTACGATCAACAGTGAACGTACCCAGTTGCTCTAGAACAATTAGGAGAGTACAATTTGTTCTCGCAAGTCTCACAATTGAGCCGCTTCTGTATGTTTGCAATAGCTCTTGACTTTTCGCAAAGGTGATGAGCGAACAAGCAAACGAGGAGCGCGGGACTCTCCAAGACGCTCCCTACTTCTTGTCACTAATACCATAACCAGAGAGATGATCTACCGATTTTCTAGGGTCTTCGAATGTTTGTGTATGTGTTTTTGGGGGCTCTTAGGTTTCTTCTGCTGGCCGGAACAACTGACTTTGTTTTTTTCTGGGGATTTTTTTTCTCTAAAGGATCAAAATTCTGGGTTTCTTGATGTGACAGGTCAGGTTCAGCTTTCGAAATTTTCAAAAGCTTTTAGCGAAAATAGCAGCATTCAGAGCTTCAGCTCGAAACCCAAAGTAAATTGAGGGGGTGCCTCCAACACCATCAAACCACACGCAATTTTCTTATGATTTACTAGTAGACGTAAAGTGAACTTGAAAAATCCAATAAAAGCTTGAAAGAATGCATCGTCGTTTTTTTATTCTTTTTGGCCGCCACTGACGTGTGAGTTGAAGGGTTGAGGCAACATGAGGGATGTAGAAAAGAGAAAGTTTCGAAGAAAAATGATATTCGAGAGAAAAGTGCGCTTTTTTCGTGAGAATTTCTATCAGGCTACAAGAGAATGGGAGAAAATTCAACCGGATAAACTGAAATGAATTAGATAATTCCAGATACTCTTTGAGTCTCCTTGGTGAGAGCTCGGGAATAATACTGGCATTGAGAAATGAATCGTTTATCCAACGAGATGTGGATGCAAACGAAAATAGAGAAAAAAGTCAAGCAAGAGCAGTCTGTGATTGATAAGCTTCCCGAACAGCTCGATGGAACCCTCTTGGCTTTGGCATTTCCGGAACAGGCACCGAGTAGCACTTCCCCCTCCCTCTCGATCTATCACCACCAACTTGCATGCCCAACAAACAACAACACTAACCTTTTTTTCGGTGAATTCCAGAAGTTGAAGACATTTCTGCTTAGCAAGTGCCGGGAACGTCAGCTCCTTTGAATTGTCAACCTTCGGCACTGGCTTTCTTTCTTCGGAACTACGACGTTTACGAGGTTGAACATTAACATGTTGTCTGCAAATGTGATTATAGGCGCGAAATTTCTGTGTGAAGTGAGTGTATGTGTTAAAACGCATGTGACACTGTAAAGTGCTACTCTCCGGTGACATCAGACCAATTAATCAAACGATCAACCCTAACCAAAAAAACGTTTGCAAGAACCTTTGTCGGCAGAAAGATAGCTACCGTAATAATTAAACAAACCTGTGAAGGGCACGAAGCGGCGAGTATAAAGTGTTCCGAAGTTTGGTTGGCGAAATATGGGACGTTTTTCCAGGCGATGTACGATGCCTGAAACAAAGAGGATTGTGTGAAACATACGCGAGAGTGAGAGGGAAATTTTGGGGAAAAATTGATGATAGAGCGAGTGGACAGTAGCCGTGAAACGACACACGGCGGAAAAAGATGAAACGATGAAGTGTCATCGAAACTGAAATAGCCTTTTGGAAAAAGATGGAAATTGGAAATCTAGACATGATAAAGACACAGTTCGTTCATCTCATTAATCACCCTATGTCAACAGCCATAAAAGCAGAAAGGTGAAAATGAGAAGAGAAGAATGAAGGATAGAAGTACTGCCATTACCTAATTGAGAATTGTACTGATATTTTATAGAGTGGCGTAAAAAAGTAAAGCCTGACACTCTAATCCGATATAAAGAGGACCTTCAAATTTTTTTCACCCCAGAAATCCTTTCTTCGAAGACTCTATGCACACAGGAAGGAGAGGTCAGAGTACGAGGAGTTCTGTGCGCAAAGGAAAACATCTTCCTTCGAGTGGAGGAAAGAGGGCGGGAGCTTCTTCGGGAGTGAAGCATAAGAAGAATAAGAAAACAGAAGAAGAAAAAGAATAAGTAAAAGGAGCACCGGGGATTTGGAGTATAGGAGAAGTTTGGGTTTGTGGGTTGAAGAAGAATAAGAAGGAGAAAAAGAAGAAGAGGAGAATGATAAACTGGTTGTGTACATATTTGGAACACACATAGTTACCGTAATCGGCAAGCAGATTTGACCTGCAAACATTGCTTTGACTGCCGGAAAGCAGAAAAAAGCTGACAAGTTTCCGGAGTTCATTCTATGTTTTCTGAAGATTGGGCTGGATATATATTTCCGTCTCAACCGAGCATTGACAAGAACTTCCGGCTTTCATGTTCTTTTACATTATATAAACAAGATCCAAATGAAAAACTACATGCTCTGTTAATTTCTTCAAAGTTTCTGAGTATAGACATACGAATTCTTAAATATTTAGGCCAATGAAAAGTATCGAATTCAAAATGGCCATATTCATCAAAAGCGCTTGTAAAATATTTATATGCCAAAAACTAATCCCCACATGTGCGTAGAAAGGGTTACTGGGTGGTCCATTAAACATTTATAAAGGTGATGTGAGCCTAAGATACAGAATAAAAAAAAGACCTTTTTGAAAGAAGGGGTGCTTTATGGACCTGCACAAATCAATCAAAAAGAGCTAATTAAAGGTTTACACTAAGATCATAACAAGAAGGAAAAGAGAGATCTTCACTAGGAGGTACTGAGACCTCCGGAGTACACTGTGCAGTGTGCTTTATGTGCTGTTAAAGATAGCTGTGCCACAGGTGGAAAGGCGAAAGAAAACGAGAGAAAAAAGAAGCGAAAAATGATGAGAAGCCACCATCGCCACAAAAATTGCTCTTTATCTTTTACCCTCTCTTCCCTTCCTACCTACCGGGGGCATCGAACTCATCAAACTGTTGTAAGAAAAGAGCTGTGAGGAGCTGCTGCTGTGCTGACGTGCAGATTCGAAGGTTTTTCCATGAGGCAAAAAAATGACGGGGAAGTGATCGGAGGCTGCGGAAGAGAAAAAAGAACAAAAACGATTGAATCGAGAGTCGATGATGACGATAAAAGTTTCAGGCAATAATTCATTTCTCGCAGTAAACTTCTTTCGTCTCGAACATGACACTTGTTATTGTCAGAGGGACGGGATGAGCAAGCTACTTTGAATTCGTAGGTTGATCGAGATGTATCCTTCTCGTTGTGTCTCTCCCGAAAAATATTATATTTACAAACAACCCTTTTTAAGGCATCTGGAACATCTTTTTTTTCCAAAAACGGATCCGGCTCAGACGGGACGACTGGTAACAAACAAAATTTTTGTTATGTCGGTTTCTCTATTTTTTAGTTTTTTTGTCGGAGCATTTTTCAGAAAGAGGGATCGAAAGATTCGAAAACTGAAATCGAAAATTCTAGAAAAGAATATAAAACTAATTTAAGGGAAAATGAAAACCTGGAAAAAAACGGATAGTTTTGAAGGCCACCCATCACTTTTTTTTCTACACGGTGTACTCGTTTTTCCTTTAAGATAACAAGAGATATGATTGATTCGACCATCAATTTTGTGAAAAAATTGGAAAAAAACTATATAGTCATCTGTAGTATGATTCGAATGCTTTTGGAATTTCATACCTCTGTTATTTATCATCGAACAGTGAAATTGGGTAATAATCTCTCTGAGAGGAATAGAGATAAAAAGAAAGAGAGAGAGAAAGAGAGAGAGAGAGAGAGAGAGAGAGAGAGAGAGAGAGGGAGAGAGAGAGAGAGAGAGAGAGAGAGAGAGGGAGAGAGAGAGAGAGAGGGAGAGAGAGAAGACAATTATAAACGAAAGGGAAAAAAAAACTGTGCGGGGGTCATCCCACTGAACTTTTGGTTTTACGTCATGAGCGCATTGTGCAAGAGCACAGAAAACGAGCGATAAGAAGCTGGGAAATTTTTTGGAAGGGAAAGATGACGGGAAAAAAAATACAACACTCTCCTGTGTAGTGGAATTGAGAAGTGTACTTCCGAGAGAAGCATCCTAAATAACAAAATATCAAGTGACAAGAGTCCACATCCCAGCGACATATTCAAAGGGCAAGAAGCAGGTCCTTTCGGCAACTGAATACTCGAAAGATGATGAAAGGCTTTCCGGGATGAACTCGTGGATGCCGGCCCCACATTCTATCTCTTTTCTTGAAACTTGATCTACCGCAGCAACCGCACCTGCCTTCCAAACTTTTGCTCCCGAGAAATAGTCCCTTTCGGCAGTGGCGGCGGCTCCGGGACCCCGCCACAAAAGCAACTACGACTAATATATTCAGGAGTATGCAAAGTAACGTTGCTCCGAAAATTGTCGCCCCGAAAAATTGAGAAAAACGGAAAAGGAGGGGTGTGTTGGACAGGGAGGCCTCTTCCCAGTTTGTTGTCAGACGATAATCGGGACCCGTCTTTTTTTTCAACACGCTTTTTCTTGGTAATTTATGTATTGAAGTGAGATGAACCTAACTGCGTTTTTCTTTTTAAGGGAAAACGAATTATAGCAAAAAGATAAGATTATAGCTTGTTAAGAGCTAGAAAAGTTAAATGCATTAATTTCTAATAGGCCATGTAGAGACAATTGATCTAAATAGACTTGAAATCAATAAGATCAAAGCTAAGAAGAAATACATGATTCGGAGGCGGAAACCTAAAGATGAAACACACCAAAACGAAAGTACAGATCAGACATGAAAGGCCACAACACCATCATTGAATTCTAGGAACAATAAAAATATGGCGTCACCTGACATTCACATTCCAAAAAAAAGTTGAATAGTTAACTACTAAACCATTGAATGCCGTCGGCGAGTGGTTACAAAAAAGGGATGCTGGATTTCAATGTTCAGAACAACAGAAAATTTGTAAATTGATCTCAATGATTACTAAAAGAACAATGGAATCTGTTACACAATTTACTGTAAAACTCGCGGTTTGTTCTTCACGACTATTTTGCGCGCCGGGTCAAAGTTGTTGCAACCACTGTCAACAAAAGTTTAATCGGTGATAAGTGAAAGGGACATGTTAAAAGTTGAAAGTGTCACTTATCTTGTCCGTTAAGAAAAACTTTTAGTGATGCTAATATGTTCAGACGTTTTGGAGTCTCTAGAAATAGAAGAACACTTCTTTTTAGTTGAGATGACAAAAGGAACGGATGCGTGGTTTTCGGGAGGGAATGGAAATTTTTTCCATGGACGAACAAGAATAGCTAATCAGTCATGATGTGTTTTTCTTTTTCGATAGATAAAAAACATATTTTGGAAATAAGAACCGCAACAACAAAGAAAGATGACACTTCAAAATCTTTTGCGGGAAAATGAACCTTTTTCGAAATAATACTAATGTAAGAGAAGTTAGATATTCAAAATATTAACTTTCGCGCCCAGACTATCACGAGTCAATTTGTAGTCACGGAGAGTCAGAAGTGGTGGCTTGTTTGGATTGATTTTTTGGGAGTAAGGAATGATTTTGCTGACAAATGTTTCTTACCGTTCAATCTCGGCCATATTTGTGAGCATTCTAGACACTCTAAACTCGAATATGTGGATTATAGAAAATTTTTCAAAATGAATTCAAAAATGTGGAAAATCTGATGAAAATGTTGACTCATTCATAACGTGATTCATAGCAAAAGGGCTAATTTTTTCCCGCCGAGTCATCTAAATTAGCTTTGAACTTTATGTTTTCATAGGCTTAATCTTTACCTTCTTTCTAAAAAAATTTTGAAACGGCAACTGGGCAATATCCAAACTATTTTAGAAGCCTAATTTAAGAAAATTTTCTATTTTTTAATTTAGCTTTTTTTTGACATCAAAACAGGAGAATTTTATGAAAATTTGAAACGTTTTAAAATTCGTCAAGTTTTAACAGTAACTCCTTGCTTTTTTTCCTTAATGCAAAAGTCTCGGAAATTCACTCACCTCCGCTTCTTATGAATCGGTTTTCCAGACGCTGTTGTTGCCGGTTGTATTGTTGAATCCTGAAAGTTTTTTTTATATCTCAAAAATTACAATTTTTCGTACCGAATCATCTCCACTGAGCTCTCCTTCACTGATTGGTATCCGAAGTGCGGCGTTTCTCTGAGCCTCTTCCGCTGCCATTGCTGCAATATCATCTGGATGCGGTTCTAGAGGAGTTCCGGGGCCTTGCTAAAAATGATTGGCTCAATTATTTTGAAAAATACTCACATTTCTGTGCAAAACATATTTTTGAAAAAAAACCACTTACCGAGTAATTGACATTATCATTATTTTCTTGAGAGATTTGATTATCAGAATTTTCTTTATGAAAATCAGTCTGAACAACGCACATTTTAAGTGCTGTGGAGTGTTTGTATCAATGAATTTTAGGATTAATGAATGGGGTTTTTGATGACTAAAGAGACAAATAGGGTCCTCTCATCGATTTTACGTCAATCAAATGTAAAGACGACTTTTTTATAACCCGGGATGATGTGTAATAACATAGTTTCCCAGGAGGAAAAAAATCATCATCATTGTTATATTAACAATGTGGAGTTGTGGCTCTTTTCTTTTTCACGCACGAGTCAATTTTTTTCCCAGAGGAAAAATCTGCCTGCCATGAAACTTTTGGGTATAAATATTTGAAAAACTCTGTCTAATTTTTAGAAATAAAAATTTGTTCACAATTAAGATTATCATTTTTCAATTTTTTAGTGTTTTTAATCGATACTCATTTAAGGTTCAGACGAGTATCGAAAAAATGAGGAGCTTAACGACAAATAGCGCCTTCGGCGCACCAGCTAAACGTTTGAAGCGCCGGAGCCGCGGCATACAGGCTGGTAGGCATAACATGGAACAATTCGAATCATTCAAGTTCGAAATTTTTTAAAAAATTTAGTAATTTTACAACGATATTTTAATAGAGATTTTTTCAATTAAGTTTACGCGTTGCGAAACTTTTTTGGGGATGTTTTTATTTGAAAAAAACATTTATGTTTTGAATTGACGTTATTTTATTATTTATGAGAATGGAAATACTTACCCTTTTTCTATTAATTGGCGGTGGTGGTACTATCGGTGGGGCTTCTGTGCTATCATCTGAAACATCATCGAATACAGGCGCTTTTGCTAGTGTTTTCAAAGGAGGAGTTTCAGGTGGCGTCCCTTCTGGCGTTTTCGGTCCTTTTCTTGGAAGCCCATAGTGATTGAGACCGTCATCCACAATTGGGTTCATTATTCTGTGAGCAGCAGCTTCCACGTTTCTTGCAGCAATCATTGTCTCGTATTCAGCAATTGCTCTATTTTCAGCGGCAGTTTTTTCGGGGTTTGGAGTTGCGAGTCCTTCAGAAGGTGTTGAATCTTGGCTGAGTGTCCGTTCCATTTTTATCGAACTGTACTAGGCTCGGACCGTTGGGAATACTGAATTGTTTGGTAAGCCAGGAAAAAAAAGGAGGGGAGAGTCTGCTGCAGTTGAAGAGGGTTTGTGGGTGTGTCTGCGTTTACTATCGTTTCTTCCCTCTTCGCACTGCGTTTCTTTGTTGGTCGCAGTGTATGCGATGAAGGTCGCAAGGAAAAGATAGATTATGGGTGGCGATAGACAACTCATTAGGCATATGGTCGCATCCTCGATCATTTTTCTTCGTTTGCCGTTCATTTTTCTTGAATTTTCAATAAGAATTCATTTATTTTGAGTAACTGTAGTTCAGGGTAACTGTAAAACAATGAATTTGTTTGTACAGTTAAAACTAATAACATTAAATTCAATGTGATGTGCATGACCTTATCAGGAGTTGAAGTTTTGTTTTGGCTTGATTTGCCATATTCGGTCGTAACACACTGTTTTATTGGTATGAACTTTCCCTAAAACAACTGGTTTTGCACAATTCTCATGACCCAGTTTTAATATTTACCTGTTACGTGACTCTGACTTGTTTGCATTACTACGATGTTGCGCTCTAAGGTCCACAGTTTCTTTTTACTGCAGACTTCAAAAAAAGGACGTCTCGATTTTCTATAATAATTTAAACTTTTTCTCTTTACAGTCTCCAATATCCTTTTCTTTGAGTCATAAAAGTCCGACTGTGAGTGGCAATTGAGAATACAAGAATACGACCCTTGCAGCTGGTGCGCCTACTCATATAACCTGACCAGCCGGCGGGATCTTTTTCTACAGTCTTCAGGGCGTTCCGATAGATTAGGAACGTCACCTGACGAGTACATATTTAACTGATTCATATTCCTTGAGACTTATTGTCCATTGTCCTTTCATGTGCAAAAACTAGATACAGTAATCTTCTGCGATCCTATCTAATCTCGCCTTAAGATCCGCCGTCAAGTCTTTTTTCCCATGCTCCTACCACCAGCTGGGACTGAACCAACACAACCCTCAATTTACATCAATTTACACTCCATCTGAAGAGACGTCAGTGTGTGTCTGTGTGACTGCTCTTCTTTGACTAGTACGTTTACACCTCTTGCCAGCAATTGGGGTTTTTCGAGTGAGTGCGGAAAGGCAGAAACATGTTTTTCTCCTCCTAATCGCCTTCGGCTCTCACATCCTCACTTTGTTCACTCTCAATTATCTCGACGTTTGTAGTTGTAGTCGTTGACATTTGATGGATTTCCGCTTCACAAAACTTCATATGCAAATGACAGGTGTTTTATTTCGGATTGATGGTGTTCCGATCTGCCCGACAACTGGGGACCAGAGCATTGAATACAGAATAGAAGAGGGATACAATGAATGTTGTGTTGAATAGGGAATGTGGAGTATTATGGAAAACTAGATCGGGGAAATATTTTTTCTAGCTGTCAGTGACAAAAAAGGAACTAAATAAGCTATGGAATACAATAAAATAACCGGAATATGTTGGGAATTGTGGACGAAGGAATCAATTTTTTTTTTGGGGGGTTGTGGAGTGGTTTTGAATGTTTTTTTTTTGGTTCTGGAAAGTTTTTTTACAATTGGAACATCGGACAGCGAGGGAGATGAAAGATGATAACAATAATAAGTAATAATTAATAATGATAATCTAATTCTGAATCTATCAGGTTGCAAAGTTTTAGACAGCTAGGTTTATACTAAATACAAGAGATAATAATAAAATTAAAGCACACGCACACACATAATAATTAGATTTCCGATTGCTCGAAGGCTTGGTTAATAATGTTGGTTTGATTGGAGTAATTGGACCAATTCATATCTTGATGGTGTACCATTTGATTAGAGCTGTACATCATGTTATCGTGGACACTGTGCATCTAAAAAAAATTATGATTTGAAATTTTAAAAAGGTGATCATACATTTTGTGCCTGGCTTCCACAATTCTGGTTACCTGGAACTTCATTCCAACCATTCAGAAGAGCAGTTAAGTCGACGTCATCCAGAGAAGCGTTTAATGGTTCAGCTGAAAAAGGAAAAATGAAATTTTATTCAATCTGAAAATGGTTCTTACAATCTTTGAAACTGGCAACCATCTGGTCAATGTCCGGGAAGTCAAAGTCTAGATCGTTGTTCAAGAAGCCTTGATTTTCACACTTGTCATACATCATTGGATCTTGGTACTGTTGGCTTCCAAGGTCTTGATCTATTACGACCTGCTCAAATTGCGAAAGTATTTTGATATTCTCAGGTTTTGCGGATTTCATTTCTTCCGCTTTTTGCTGTAGAATCTCATTTGGTGAAACAAAAACTTCTACTGGTGAGCAGCTAGACTCAGTTTCAGTTCCAATGTTGTATTGTTGTGGAGAATTATCCTGTTGATACATCATAGTCTTTGAGTATGAGATTTCTGAGAAAACCGATTGTGCACTATCTTGACTTTGAATTCTGATTGGTGATGAGTTGTCAGATGGAAGAGACATTAGTTCCGTATCATACGGTGTTTGTGGTGGTCCTTGAAGCAACATTTCAACCGTTTTTGCATCCATTGGACCCCGTGAAGCGTCAATCACAGTTTTAAAAATCTCCTCCATATCCACATTGGACTGCTCATCAGATTTGTAAACGGAGTCTGGTTGAGCGAATTTCAAGAACTGGTCAACTTCTTCATCATCCTCATCTTCATAAACAATTTCTTCCTGTGTTACTTGCACAATTTCTTCCACTTCTAGTTTTCGTTTTCTTTGTGCTGGTTTTCGACTTGAATTTGGTTTCCCTGATACAGCGGGGTTACGTTTTCTAGCCGGTGCTTTCTGCAAAATTCAAATTAGTGAAAGGTCAAAAACCATTTCTCTATTGTACTTTTTTCGGAGCATCCTCAGAAGGCGTGGCGGAAGAAATTGAAGAAGAGGATGCGGAAGGAGTCACTCCAAGGATGGAACTCTTATCATCAGATTCTCCCACAACTGATGCTGATCTAGTTCGATGGGTTTGCTGCTCGCGAGTTGTTCGGTAATCATGTAAGAGGGAAACGATAACTAGTGCCGTGCGACCATCCTGCAAAAATTCAGAGTTTCGATAACTCCTTTCCGGAATGTCACGTTTCCTACTTGTTTGATTAACCGTGCAATGTCGTCGGTTGCAGTGTTGATATGCAATTGTTCGATGAGTCGGGTTTCTGCAGTGCGAATGCTGTCTTGTTGGGATGTTAAGTCCTGTAAACAGAGTAAATAGAAACAGTACAGTAACCATGGGAACGTACACTCAGTGTCTGAACGTTTTGACGACTTTTTATTGCATGTTGAAGACATCTACTGCTGACGTGTTGATCCAAAACATGAGCAATTGGCTGTGTGGGATTTTGCCTTTGTCTTTCTTTTTGTTGCTTTTTCGCAAAGTTGATCTGATGCTGCTGCTCGCGAAGTGTGTCATGGTGCTTTTGAATCAAAGTGACCAGCTCATTAATTTTGGCTTGTTGTTGAGTGAGAAGATCCTCTCTCGCACGTAGCGTCGCCGGTGATAGTCTGAAATTCCAGCCCTAGTGATAAACAAAGGAAGCCGTGTGGAATGTGTCTGGCATTCAAAAATAGAAAACATCGCGGACGCAGCTGTTTGGGTCAAGACTCACAACTTTTGCATGGTTTCTTGATCCATCGCCTCGGCAGCAGCCTCCATGTTTTCGACGAGCGTACCCATTACAACCGGACTGCCGGAAGTGGTAGCAGTTGGGTCGCTGACTGGCATGTTTGGCGAAGGACCCGCCTGGTCAGCAACACAAGGACTCGCTTGTAACCTGAAAATGTCTTTTCATGACAAACTGTCATAACATTAAACTTAACACCGCACACTCAAACAATAATTCCAAATAAAAGGTTTATAGTTTACACCAAAAAACTGGGAGAGAAAAAGAATGGGTGAAAATTATCATTAGAAACATTACTAGGGTGAAGCAAACAACATAGACCGTTTGTAAGAACAATGAGATTCAAGACAAATTAGAGAGATAAATCCACACAAACAGTTGTCATTTGAAAATACACACAAAATCACTCCAGTTTAGTAAGTGTATTGGTTACTGTACTTGGGGTTAGGATAGAACTGATTATATTTATCGTAAATGAAAAAGTCATCCGGTGGCCCTGGTGACGGGTACATTCCGACCCACCCAGTTTCTGCGGATGCAATTAGGACGGGTTGATGATTTGGAGTAAAGATTTGCTGTTGCATTGGTTGCTGCATTTGTTGCTGCATGGAAACTGGAGTTGGAATGTTATTGAACATATTTGGCATTGGTTGGTTCATGTTGTTCTGATTGCCAAGGAGCTGCTCTGGAAATCGCTCTTTTATAAATCGATAATTATCTTCTGGGATGCTCACGGTTATTGAGACTCATTGGACGAGATTGAGATTGAATCGATTGCGGTTGAGAGTTTTGCCGAGACTGTGGTTGAGATTGTGGTTGGCTTAGAGAATCATGGTTGTGGTTTGAATTGTGATTTTGAATTTGAATTTGGTCTTGTGAGATCTGCTGCTGCTCAGCCATCCCATAAATTTGTTGTTGATGGTCTGGTTGTTGGAAACGTTGCATCTGGGGATTTCCTGATTGCTGTGACTGTATCTGTGGTTGTGGTGGAGACTGTGACACTGGGTGTGGTTGTGGTGGTGGTGGAACAACAGTCTGGAATGTTCTAGTGATACTGCTTCCTGCTCCGGACGATATCTGTGGGTCTTCGGGTGGAGATTGGGAAATAACCTGTAAACCATAAATTAGCGTCTCTCGATAGCTTCGCATTTTCTCACCCTGCACCCAGATCCTAAATGTGAAAAGCAGCTATCATCCTTGATAAAAAATCCTGAGCCATTGTTTTGAGAGACATTCCCGAAAACGTGCATTGAGTTTGGAACCTGTTGGGATTGCTGAATTTCTTGAGTGACCGTATAGCTGACAGTTGCGGATTGTCTGGAATTCAGAGCTTCCTGTTTTTAAGTTTCTTTGCCCCTTGCTTCTTACTCATTGTTGCGTCCAAGGAGAGCATCAGCGTTAGTTGGAACGCTGGAGCACTCTACTGGCAAAGAATTGATAACTTCGGTAACGCTTTCTGGAACCTCCTGAACAGCTTCAGCACCCTGAAAAAACTTTGCCCATTTCCCTGTCTTCATTCTCACATTCCTTCTCAGTTTTCACAAGTAACAACTGTTGTCGGAATTCCGGACAACACGCTTTCAACAATGCGTTTTCGTTTTGCAAGACGGAATTTTTGTTGTTTTCTGAAGCCTTGATAACTGGGTGTTCTCTTTCCCTTTCCCTTTCGTATCTTTTTCCCAGGACATAAGTTTGAGAACACAATGTTGATTGATAAATGACAAGTCAACTCGATGACATGCCAATCTGCTTTCAAGGAGGAAGCAAATCACAACTAGAGATAGAAGTAAATGGAAAAAAGAAGAAGATAGAGCGATGAAAAATAAGTAGTTTCAAGAAAAACGGATATATGGATCAAAAAGCTCTTGCGACGGCAATGGCCAGAGGCCACCGGTGATTTATAGGTTCAGGATACTTGGCGGAAGTGTTGACAACTCGAATACACAGAAGCCAAAGATTTGCTTCTGGTGATAAGAAGATGATGGGGTGATAACGCAAAATATCACACTACACTCAAATAGAAACCAATGTGTTTTGGAAGAATCAAAAATAACCCGAGAAAAAGTTTATAAAAAAAAAAAACTAACCTTTTGGCCACGTGGATGAGCAGGTTTGCGTGGTCTTGAAGGTCTCTTCTTCTTCTCTGGAGGCTGTCCATCTACGGATGCGCGAATGAGCTTAGCCCGAGCCGCCGCGCTTCTGCTGAAACAATTTTGATTTTAGACCTTTCTGTTCTCATGCTTATTTGCGAGGGTGGAATGGACCCCCTGTGACGTCAAACTGATCACTTCGCAGCTGATCAGAAACAATACGACAGTTGTTGTTAAGTGAGAGAATTGAAAAAAGTGTGTGTGACCTACTTTTGAGCTTGAGTTTGAGCTTTCTTTTCTTGGAAGTCTTTCAGGGTGGCCGATTGAGTTTCATACAGTTGCCGTTTTGTATTGTAATCCTCCAACATGAATGAATTTTTTGCGGCGAGAATTTCGGCCTCGAATGGTTCCAAACGACCGCACAATTTAGATTTATTTCCTAGAGCTTGAAGTTAGTGAAATTTAAAATGAAGATGATATACCTGTAGAGGAGATTGCTCTCAATTTGCTTTCAGCTCTGAGCTCGTTGGTCGACATGTCATTCAGAGATCCGTACTGCTTTAGGCGAGGCTCTTGCATGATTAATATCTGATGAACAGAAAATCTTCGGCGTGCGGATGGGATATTTGGTATCCTTACCTCGTTGGCCTTAGGAGGAGTTACTGTAGTGACATTAACCTCTTGGATGTTATTAGAAGGGTTACTGTTAGGCAAAGAATTGTTCAAATATATAGGGGCATTAGGTGCACTCAGCATTGATGTGGATTGGGAACTATTGTGTGTTGAAGAGTTGGGGATGGATATCATGGAATTTGAGCTAATGTTTGGAGATTGGCCAGATACCCCCATCTGACTAGAATTGCAGCTCATTTGACCGAGCTGGTGTTGTTGAGATTGGGGAATCTGCAATTCCCGAAAATAAGTTGTGAAATGATGACCTCAACCGACAGAAAAAAAGTAAAAAACAACAAAACGCCTACCGAGTTCATGGAATGCTGAGTGGGTGGTGGCTGCGCCTGGTCCATATGGCTCAGATGAGATACTTGCTCTTGAGGTTGATTGACTTGGAAGGATGAGATCATTTGGCTCCCTGTTGGAAGACCGGGTTGGAATTTCGATTGGTTGATCTGATTGGATGACGATTGTGAGTCACTCATCATTCCAGACTGATGCATGGTGTAGTGGCTCTGACCACCCTGTCCATAGTTGGAAGACATTTGAACATCCATGGGTCGTGGAACAAAATTCATTGATGCATCATTCTGATTCAGTGGATTCTGATGATCATACTGATGCATTTGTTGCTGTGACTGCATTTGGCACTCATTTCCATTACCCAGTTGAACATTGTTTGTAAATCCATTATTGTTCAATGTGAGCGACGGAAGACGTCCTCCCGAAGTGTTTCGAGAGTCCAAGTTGTACGAAACCATTTGATTTGGCTGTTGCGTGTCCATCATACTCTGATGTGGCATCTGGAGACTATTGGTCTGCAGCAAGTGGCCATTAATCGCCGGTTTCTGGAACAAGAAACATGGGAATTTCTTTAGTTAAACGGAACGCTGTTTATCAAGTAAAGTAAAGTAAGAATAATAGTGAGAACTGAGTGGATTGGGGGAAGGAAGACGACGCAAAAAAGAAAGACAACAGTTCAAAACTTTCCAGCTCACTATATCTCTTCTCATTCATTTCCTCTCCTCCTCTCTCAATCTTTTTCTTTCTATCGGGTTACCTGATCGTTGAAAACACGATTCGCCGGGTCGCCTCCTGTTGTTGCCGGAATCATGGCATGCTGCTCAAAGTTGTTGCTTCCATTTGATGGCCGCTGATGGGGACCACTCATTTGAGACGGCTGTTGCTGATGATGGTGCTGTTGCTGTTGCTGCTGCTGGAACAAACAACAACTGATAAAAAGTTAGTATGGAAGAAAAAATTCGAGTGTGTGTGTATTTGTAGTAGTCGTGAGTGGCGAGTGGCCTAGCCATATCCATCACACTGAGACCAAGTATCAATTTGTTGTTATGGGTTGGGTGCCAAAAGATTCAATGAGTCTAAAGACAGAGAAAAAAGAAGCGGACTTAAAAATACCTCGATTTTTAGAGACAACCAAAACACCATTTCAAATCACAAGGAGATCAATTTGCACTTTCCAGAGGTATTAAAAGCATTTTCAAATTTTTTCTTCAATTTCTGGCCATGAAAGAGCACTTGCCGAAAGTTAGCAAAAGTTTTTTGTGGTAAACTCGACAGACTGATTGAAAGTCTGAATTCCCAACCTTCCTCACGAATTCCGAAAAGTGAGCAGGGTCTATTTTTTTAGAGTGCACCTGACCAAGGTCACAAAAACCTAGAAAAATTGAGAAAGTTTTAGTGATTCGTTTAAAAATCTAACTGATGCTTCTTTAAGATGGTTTACTACCGTAATTCTTGAAGTACAGTTATTTTTACAGGGGAACCACAGCACGGTGTAAACCCGAATTAGTAATGAAATTCAGGAGACGTTATTAACAGCCTATTCAAATAATTTTGAAAATCATAGAATGCGCTTGCCAGTTTTAGCCAATTATCAGTACCAAAAATCGCTTCTGTGAAACATTTTCAGACAATTTTTCTACACTTTCAGAACATTTCAAAAAATGAAATGTGTTGTGTTATACTCAAAACTTAAAGGAGGCGAGACAGCAAAAAATTTCGGGGGACAGTTCGGGGGACGAAATCGCGCCGCGCTTATGTAGACCATCGATCGTCAGGCGCCTTCGCGCCCCCGTAGCTCAGCCGGTAGCGGCGCTGTACCCCTGAGCTGCCTGTCATGAGTTCAACCCCTCATGGGGGTTCTCTATGCAGATTATCAGGAAATCTTTTTTTTTTTTGGTGTCTGGCCTCCTTTAATCACGTTTAATACATCGGATCTTTTTGAATTTTCTCACGATGAGACATTTATTAGAAAATTAAGCATGTAAAAAAACAAAATTCATTAATAAAGCGGATTGTCTGTTCTGAAGCGTTCTCAAAACTGTGAGAATGGTCGTGGACATTACTATTTTGCACTAATAACGCATTTTTTGGTACTGGAACTAATATAACTCGGCTGAAACAGGCGCGCAGATTCAGAAATGTCTGGATAGGCTGTTTTTAATCCGTGAAGTTTTCTTCAAAATTTGTTTTCCTGAGACATTAGCAAACGTCTGGAAAGCAACTCCCTAAACAATGTAGAAAAAGTTCACAGCTAGTATTATTTTCCCGGTGGTTCAGTAGTTTTACGACAAATAATTCTTGCACTTTTTTCTCGTGCGACTAAAGAGCTTCTATTTAATTGGCTTTCAGGCCATCTGGACGCGTTCGTTTTTTTGTTGAACGAAAATAAATAGGAATTCCCCCACTAACTTTTATGTAGCTGCCGATGGAGTTCATATCTGTGTTGCTGATTGTGGGAACTGATATGGATTGGTTTAACATCTCCATATTTTCTGAAAAAAATAAATTGGAGTTCTTAAGAAGATATAAAAGTACTCTCAAAAGTACAAAATAAACAAGATAGCAAAAAAAAAAGAAAGAAAAATGTGTGACGTTCCTCGTTTGTAAACAGATGGAGAAACACCCGTACAGCTGTGGATATGTTGATGAATCATGAGAAAAAAAAGAGTAAGAATCGGAATCCGGAGGGGAACAAAAAACAACTGGAGAACGTCACAAAAGAAAACAACAGCAGTAAACCTGAAGGCAAAAAATAGTGGTGGCGTGGAAAAACGCATGAAGATAGGTGTAGGGGCAAACAGGCATATGCTCAAAAATCTTTGATCAGTGGCATCCCCGCCGTTTTCTTGCATCCCCCCCATGGTTTCGCTTCAGCCGATCACTTTTTATCGTCTCAGTTGAAATAGCAGTCGTCCGGCAGCCGCTACGGCTGCCATCCACGTTTCTTCCTGCTTCTGCGATGGGATATGCCGCAATCGTGCCGCTGATCTTCTTCTTCTTCTTGCTTCCGCGCTTGAGCTCACCGTAGTACCTCACAGTTGTTTTGTCAGGTTGCTCAAGAGGAGAGACCGCCAACGAATATTCAATCTATCTCTCGCATGATTAGTTCGATGATCATCAGTCAGAGGTGCAATTGATGAGTACCTCATAAATTTACAAGAGAAGATATGAGAAGAAGAAAAAGAAGGAGAAGAAGCAAACGACAGACATAACGGAGACAATGCGATTCGAGTTGCGACGAGAGCACATTAGAAAAAAGAATGTATAGTAAAAGGTATCGATGTCAAGATGAGATCAGAGATTTTCTATCCCGAGGAAGTGCAGGAAAAGTCTAAAACAAACAGGAACTTCAAAAAACAAACGAATCTATTTCGAGGATCTAACAGAACGCCTTTATAAACTTATTCATGACTCACACGTAAGGATAGTGACGTGCACTTTTAGCGCAATTGGAAATCCTACCAGTTTTTTATGTTGCGTCTATTGTGAAACTGCGCCAGCTGCAAACTATTCAAAAAATTCTCGAAAAAAAATGTTTGTGCTTTTAGGACTTTTTTGTGCCAATTTATAACTCATGAAATGGAATGTGTCAGGGGAGAGCTGCACCAGTCCAATATCATCCATTATTACGGATCGCAACCGTCTGACTTTCAATCTTTTTTTCATTTTCGCACTATTTATGAATCAGGGTTTCTAGAAAACCCTTTTTCGAAACTCGATGGGAGAGAATGGCAACAAAGCAAAAAAAAGAAACGGAGAGAGTGGTTACTGTACCACGTGATAAGACTCGTGAGATGATTTTAAACTATGAAATTTTCCCAAAATAGAATATTAGAAAGGGATTATTTCATGGATAACATCTATGTCTTTTGTACCTTTTTAAAAGCTATTTTGGCTCAGGAAAACGGAATTTGTATTTTTAAATTAAGTAAAACAAGCCCCTGTTTTTCTCAAATATTGCTTTTGAAAAAAATGCGATAGCTTGAAGTTTCAACCGTTTTTGAACGAATTTTTTGAATTTGAATTTAGCAAAAAAGACATAGGACCTATTCCGTTACACTGAACGCAAAAAAAAAGTTGTATACAGTATGCACTTCTCTGAAACGAACTCCCAAGAAAATCAAACGGCATACGAATTCAAACTCAAGTGCTGGTAAGAATACTAATACTGCCTAATGTATACTGTTTGCCTGGCATTCATTATCAGCAAAAAAAACTGATAAGAAATTCCAAGTTGACTATTTAATCAATTGCATTACCACCCCATTAATATGTATAAAACTTTTGTTTAAATTCGGTCACCTATGAAGATTACGGTATTCAATTGAATTTGAATCTAGACTTCATATGAACAATGAGCTCTCTAGGTGTATGCGACCGCGAAATGCGGAAAGAGTCTCCAGCTGATCTGGAAGTATTCATGAAATTTACCATAGTAAAGGTGCTTGAGACGCGTGGCGTCTGGACTTGCCTAGGGTTTCAAAAATCGAACTCATGAAAAAAAGAAAAATGGGAGAAGACGAAAATAACAACGGAAACACGTTTGGAGACCGTGAGAACAGATAAAAACGAACCTGGGAGATCGGCGAGAGTTTTGCGGTTTACTGGAACGCAAAAGAAGACACTAGTAGCGTACTGGAGGGCAAAAGAACACACTTTTAGTAGCAATAAAGCGTGGTTGCGCCTCGCTGCCGCAGGAAGTGGCTCTTTTTTATCTCCACGGTTCTCGCTCTTAGGGAAATTAAAAGAGCAACCGTATGATGAAAAAGGGTCGGTCGGAGGAGATGGAACCAGAAGATAGGAAATCGAAAAGAAGGGAAAGTAAACAGAATACGATAGTAACAGAAAAAAAGCCACGTGGTTTCAAACTGAATCACATGGTTTCCAGCGTCCAGCGAGATTTAGAAAAGAGAGCGATGGGTAGTACTCAAGTACAGATGCTTCCGCTAAAAATTTATTGGGAAACGGGAAGCAAATGTGATTCTTCGTCCCCAGCGCGTCTATCCATGGTACACACAACAACACACAACACAGAGAGCAAAAATATATATGAGAATCTTTCGGGGCGTGGCATGACGAAGAAGAAGAAACATCGCCAAGAACATCTGTGGTCTCAATTAAACTTATTCATTGTTTTCATGATGCCCGGGGGGGTTTTTTCATGATGCCCCCTCAAGCTTGAAATTTTATTTTAGTGGGGGCGTCTTCGGAAATGGGAGCGGGGGGGGGGGGGTGACGGAACCAATAAAGCCCACGGATCAGTAGGTCAAAAACCCGATCCTTTTCAACGGGAGAGAGATTTACGGGAAAAAGTTTTATTGGGTCCTACCAGGAACTTGAAGGAAATATTTTAAAACTATGATCGAGAACCAGTCTGTAAGTTGACTTCTCGAAAATGATTTTTTGAAAAAACTTCATTCTCGAAGTGTTTGAAAAGTGCACAGAAATTAAAAGTGAAATTGATATTTCTTTCGGAAATGATGATTGTCTGGCTTGAAGTAGGATTATGCTTTTTGAAAGGTTTTTCGAATGAAAGATTTTTCGAAAAATCAAAAAATATACAGTAAGACATACTTGTGAAAATTTCGGGCCTGCCTGTCAAACCCCCGGGCCTGAAGAAATTATTAAGACCCGGGCCCAATATCCAAAATCCTGTATTTTAAGCCATATTTGGAGCTCTTAATTAAATTTTTTCCCCTTAGGTTTTTTTGTCTGTTTGATAGGAAAAAACCTTTAAAAACTCGAAAAAAAATCTTGATCTGAAAATCACATAAGGGCCCCCTTTTATGTTTTTCACAATTTTCCACACTTGTAAAATGAAGGGTCTGTCGGGCCTCGAAAATATTGGAAGAAGCCCGGCACGGTCCGCAACAAGTATGCAGAAAGATGGTAAAATTCCTTCTGATTTCTCAATCAACAAATATCAACCTAATTCATTTTTAAATGATGAACAAAATATCCTATCAAGCTTGCCAATGAGCTCCATCAAATGGTCTTTTTGTTCCATTGAAGCAGGTGGAAATGAGATAAAGAGAGAACGAGATCCCCATTTAGTTACAGGTTAGCCGGTAATAATCGCCTACCGACAAAAGTGTTTTCGATGCAACGGACGGCTTGCATCTGCCATAAAATCCGTTAATTGGCAATGAAACAATCGAGCAGTAATTAAGGTCGCTTCAGGTTCATACCGTAATGAGGAAGAGAGGAGAATAGATATAATATGAAAAGGTGTTCAAGACAGAGAAAACAAAGAGGAAAGTGAGAGCGACCATTAAAAAAAAAGAAATACTCTCATAAAAAAGTGTTTTTCCCAAAGATTATTATCTGAAAATATGACAAAAATAGAGGGAAGTGGGTAATTCTCCCACAGGTAATGAGAATCGGAGAGGTTATGAAATTCGGAAAATTGGAAATGGTGGGAGAGATTGAAAATAACCTAAATAGAAATGTATAATCGAAAGTGGTAACTTCATCTGAACGATTACGCAAAACTATTATTATAGGAAACCGGTTAATACCAGACCCACAGACCAAATGTACTCGTCCACCTGGTTGATGCATTTGCAGAAGTGCAGAAGAAACAAAAACGAGATAAAATTGAAGCAAAAAAAACAACAAAAAGATGATGCTGCTCAAGAACAGATGTGTTCCATCTGCATATCTTCGTACGTCTTTTTGATTTTAGCATGTGCATGTGGATACGAGAGAATAAAGCGGAATCATTAAAAAAATCGAAAATGCTTACTCGAAACCAATAAACCGTCACGTTTCACTCTTTAGTGTTTTTTTTTTCTGCACAAAAGTTTAGTGCCAGGTGTGAAAAGAATGAACGCTGTTTGATACGTCGTCTGGTTGTAACAAAAAGCAATTGGAGAGCAAAAGTGAAGAGCAGCCCCGAGACGAGAGGAAATTTTTGCGATTTTCGAAATGAAATCTCATTTGCCAATCTTCTTTCTCCCCAACTACCTGAAGATGATCTTCTAATAGTTGATCAGCGACCGACTTGCACCTAGTACGAATTCTTGAATGACGGGAAGAGCAGGAAGAAAAAATAGAAGTAACGAAAAAAGAGTTCCTCTTTGAGATAACAAAAGCACATTATCAGGCGCGGCAAAGTATGCACGTCTTCAAAAATTGACACCTTGAAGTGCTTTTGTGTTGTCAACCAAGAGCAGCAGCTCACAGAAAAAAGTTTTAGGGATGTCGTATGTGTAGTAAACATCGGACGATGGCACGACATTTATTAATGAATGCGGACAGTCGACAGTTGTTCTTTCGGGATAAGAGAGGAGGGACGTCGTCCCGTCCCCTTGGCTGTCATGATGAATAAATGTGTGTAAAAAACCATTCACTAAAAGAGATAAGAGTCAACTGGAGGTTGCTTACGTGAAAAGCTCTAATGCAACGTTGTTGGCTAAAGATTAGTTACCCAAGGAAAACACTTCCGACAAGTGTTGTATGCTTGTCAATGAGTGAACAGGAGGACGATGGGTTCAAAAAAAAAAACCATTTCTCACTTTCTTTGAACATCCATCAACAACTGCGCGTGTGAAATTAAGTGTCAAATTTGACAATCGTATGGGATGAAAAAGATTTATGGAGAATCTGGGAAAGCGTGACCCCAAGGGAGCCCCCATTGTTTTGGGAGACCATTCGTCAATTGGGAAGGTTCTCTGTCTCATTTTTGTCATTCAGTCTGCTCTACCTAGAGAATAGAGGTAGAGGAACTGCAAAAAACTAAAAAATATACGGCACCATTGAATGCAAAATCGGAGGGAAACAGAAATGTCCTTGGCGGCAAAGCCAGACAAAGAAGCTGTCCACTATGTGTTCGCGTGACAGTACGCAACACCTTCAGATGTTTATACGTAATATGTTACCTAAATCCAAGACAAGGTGCAACCCTCTACCATTGTCATATCAAATTGAGCATGATGGGATACACAAAATTAAATAGAACAAAATTTGAAAAGCAGAAGGGTTTCAAAATTTTGAAAAAGGGCGGCGAACGCGAAAGCTTTAATGTATGTAGATTAGA
Organism: Caenorhabditis briggsae; assembly: GCF_000004555.2. Lineage (NCBI taxonomy): Eukaryota > Metazoa > Nematoda > Chromadorea > Rhabditida > Rhabditidae > Caenorhabditis > Caenorhabditis briggsae. The sequence goes on along the minus strand of NC_013491.2, from coordinate 10,533,615 downwards.
ACATCGTAGAATGCATAATAAAAACTTCAATAACTAATTTATCGCATTTTTAACGATTTTTTTAAAGCATCGCTGCGGTAGAATTTGAAATTCAGAACGAAAGTTGTACTAAGGAATTGGGTGAAACAACGAGTCAGAAAGTTGAGAAAAAGATTTTTCTGATTTTTAAATAATTCGATCTTCCACCGAAAAGAATTTCTATGAAATTGTTTAAAAAATAATTTTTAGTATAATTCCCTAGACGGGAAATGAAATCTATCTGTCTGTTTTTTTCAGATTTTTTGTCTAATCGGATTAGCGCCACGAATCTTCATTTTCAAATGCTGTTGTTGGAAACCAACCAAATTAAAAGTTAGCAATATTCCATACTGACAAAAAGTTTCGAAAATTGGGCATAAAAAAGATCGCAGGATCATGGGACTTCATACAATTTCCTCAAAACGAGTTAATATTTTTCTGGTTATCTGTAAAAAATTTTCCGGATTTGTGGGCGCAAACTCAGATACCGTATTTCCCTTAGTAGAACACAATCTCTGTATCTGCGTTTTGGCAGCGATTATCTTGATTTCTGTAAAGTTAGAAAATCTCGGTGATATTATACTAAACATTTTTAGTGGACGATATTCAGATATCTCTTACCGAAACCGAGATAATTCAACTCAAAATTTAATTATAGCTAGACAGAATTTTGGAAAACGTATTTAAAATACTGAATTACCACAAGTTCAAAGAAGAACACAACTCACACAGAGAATTATAGCGGGAAAATCTCATAAGAGTTCACTGAGAGTCTAGATGTGAAATTTTGATATCTTCAAAGTTTGATTGGCGTAAGAAAAAAAATAGTCTAGGAATTCGGTTAGAAGGTTACATCTGTTAGTCACGATTTCAACTTTAAAAAATGACCGAAGACCTAAAAACCGATTTTTTAATCCTGGAAAAATGTAATATTTTTGATTATCGTAAGCATGACATCTTCCTAAAATTCTTTTGGGTACATGTATAAAGTATCAAAAAATGGTCTGAACCCAAGCTGGTTTTAATCAGTTTAGTTAAAACTGATAAAATCATTAAATGCGAAGCCACTTATTGATTTTTTCATATAGTTTTGAAAATTATTTCTCAGAGAGCTATCATCACATTAGAGCATACATGTCGCGGCCTGGGTTTTTGAGGCGAACATTATAAAGAGCCATTTTTTGAGAGAAAACTGGATTTTTGGGAACATTTTATCAAAATTTCTTTGTTTTCAGCTTTAAGAGGTGTTCTGGTATAAATTTGGTGCTTTAAAATGACTATTTTGAAAAAAAATTGAGCAAGTAGGCATTAGAGTATTTGAAAACTATCAAATCGGAATAAAGAGTATGCGGATGTACGATTTTATGGTTTTTTTTTCTATTTTCTTGCTGAGCCCTCGGTAAAATCGGAATGGTCTCAAAAATAGATCTCGAAAGCCAAACAATTCTTCAGAGTAATAACGTTGATTGACAGTTTTTTTCCAAATTCTCGTGCACGATTAACAATTTCTTCGAAATTCTTAGTTCAGGCCAAACAGGGAATTAAAGCAGGTTTTTGAAACTAATTTAATACATGTGCGTTTTTGAACCAGACACATTCAAAACGTTTCGTCTTAAATTTAAATTTTTTTATTTAATTTAAATTTTTTTAGATGTTTGATGAATCAATCTTGTTGACCTTTCTTCACTTAAAGTGCTAGCATGTGTGCAAAAAGGCTTCCCCTCATGTCTTCTCGACCGATTAACTCATCTAAATGGTCCCGCTCAATCACTCGAAATCACGTTTTTCAACGAGCTGCCGCCTGTTTAATGGGCATCGGCGTTCTTTTAATCTGAAAAAAGAGCGAGCGCGGCGAGGAGAGTGGTGATGGTGGTAACCCAAGCCTCTAGTATTTTGTAGGAGTCATTTCTGGGAGAAGGACGTCTTAACACCTGACGAGACAAAACACTTCTTCACAACTCCTCCTTTCATTCCTAGTAGCCACTCCGTGTCATTCTGACTTGGGTCCACCAGACAGGATGGCTAAATGTTTTGCCCTTATTTTTCTCCTCTTTTCTGTAGCAGTAGCAGCAGGTGAACCATGTTCAATGATTCTAAAGATATTTAAAAAATTATTTCAGATGATGAAATAATCATTTCCATCAGCCCAAAAGCAAACCCAGTCCAAAAACCAATCGGTCACCAGATCTCGTTGGTTTGCTCGGTTAAAGGAGCTGGAGATGAAAAGCCAGGAATGATTTGGAAGAAGCATGGAGGACTTGATAGGTGAAATATTTATAAAAAATACATAACGATTTTTTTGATTTTAGAACTGGAAACGTGGAGGTGAAAAAATTGGATGAGAATAACCTAGGACTCATTATCAGAAACTCTAGCGTAGAAGACAGTGGAGTTTACTACTGTCATGCTCAAGTTGGAAGTAAGAAGTATATGAACAAAATGGATGTTATTGTCTTTGGTAAGTCCAAAACGTTACTCATCAACAATTGAAACCAGAGAATTTACAGAGGACATTGTATTCAGTGACAAGCAGCTCCATCTTGGTCAGGTTCTTGCCACGGCTTCAGTCAACATCTCATGCGAAGTGTCCGCCAAGAAAGACAGTGTTATTACTTATTGGACCCGTCACGGAAAACAAGTCTTGGAAGGTGGGAAAAACAATATACTAATGATAAGATAGACAATGGTTCAGGCGGAAAACATAAATTCTACAATGGCGGTGCCATTCTCGAAATTCAAAATTATCAGCCAGAACAAGACGCTGGGCAATACACATGCGAGGTAAGATAACGCGGTTCTGTAGTAGATTGGGGATTCAAGAGATGATATACTACACACTTAATGGAGCTCGCGTCAATAAACTAGAAAATGTCGTATGTGGAATAGATGGGTTGTGAAAATATGATGGTTTTTCTTCTCAAGTTCTAATTTAGTTTTAAACAGAGTGAGAAGCTTTATTGAATAGTTCTCTTAATTTTTTCTAATCATCATAGACAGGAAAATACGAATAGACAAAAACGGTTCCAAATAGCTACTTTCAGGTCTTCCACGTCAGCAGCGGATCTTCTAATACCAAAACTGTGACTCTTGGAACGACTGTCGAGAAGAACTACGTTGCCTGCCACCAAATGTGCAACAGCTTCTGCACAGATGTTCAGAACAAATTCTTTACTAGCAACTAATTTTTTTGTCTCATTGTCGTAAAAGTTGAATGAATATTATTGCATTGAAAGCTAAGAATGTTTTTGACAAATGGAACACATGCCGATATGTTTTGGCTTGCCCCAAGGACGTCTATGGGTCAGGTCAGCTTCAAGTCACGCGATCCCTTTGTCTTTGTATTGCGGCGTGTTTTAGAAGCTGAATGTGAGAGAAAAATTGATTTTATTGGTCCACAAAAAATAGACGAGTATCATCATCATCATAAAATCGGTTTGCATCCTCATCATCATCACTCCCACATACATCGTTCCCCAGAATCTGGATAGATTCCTTCAGCCTTCTGCCGGAGATAATGATAGCATTTTGTAGCTGCCCATATTGCACCTATACAAATAACGATTCCCAAATATATTGATATCACCATGAGCATTTGATCTGAAATCGAAAATTGTGAAAAAACTTGATCAAAAAGGCTTACCAAATTTTTGATAGAATTTCTGCCTCCGAAAAGCAAACGTATAGTATAAAACGTAATTGGCTAAAATAAAGAAACATGCACATTGTGCAATCTGCAAATTTTTGCGTTAAATGAAATTGTAAGCTCTCGATCTCTCACTTCTGAAATTATAAAAGGAACTAGTAGGGCAGCGCAGTCATAATAAAGTCCAATCATCATCAGAATGGCCACAACCTGAAGAAATCAAGATTTCAATAAAATGTCTAGGTATGTGAACATACCGTATTTGCAACAATCAAAAAAATATCTAGCCATAAGTTGACAGTGTAAACACCAAAAAACATGCATATTGTAGAGAATAAACAAACGACTAGAGCTGAGATCGACACATAGAAACAGGCACGCTAAAAGATTCCTTTTGAATATGTATCGTTCTTCAATTGCTCAGATTTACCTTAACATGAACATCACCTCGACAGCACTTGTACGAGCTTCCCTCGTCCTCACCGCCAATTTCATCTTCGATAATGATTCGAGTTCCTGAAAACCCAATTTTTTAAACGATTCCAGTCACCGTTCATCTATCTAACAATTTTCATAAAAAAATGAAACACCTTACAAATCATTTTACGACAAAAGTTGATATTACCTTCAAGACAAAGGCAACAGCTAATTTCCATCAAATTTCATCACACAGCCATAGGTCTGAGTCTGGGCGAAGGAAAAAAAATCAGCAATAGTTGATAAAATAGAATCTGAAATTTTAAGTTTTACAGAACAAAAGTCGTCTTCATCAGGTGAGGTAGAGAAAAAGAGCAAGATCTATTTGCCACGGGAAGAAAGAAGATGATGAAACTTGAAACCAATTCACAGTTTCACAAAAAATTATTTGTGGAAAAAAAACGAGAAAGTGAATGAGAAAAAGAGTGATAAACAAAGATTTTCCAGAAAGTGAGATCTTGATATAAAATTTGAAAAAATTGCGTTTGTGGAAATTTTCATATTTTTGAAAAAACAAGTGTGAACAGTTTTCTTCTTATGCCAAAATTTTTTAAATCTTCAAAGAGAAAGAATCTTTGGAAATTTATCTAAAATGAAAAAAAAAAGTATAAAAAAAGTATAATTTTGATTTTCTCCTTCAAGTTATGGAAAAAATGGAAAAAAAGACATTTTCGAGAAAAAGTCAGAAAATATTTCAACGAATTTTGAATACAACACAAAATTCGAGATTTGCAACGTCTTCGAAGTTTAGAAAATCGTTTTTGAAAATTGCCATTTTGCTCTGAAATCGCGATTTTTGGTACTTAAATTTATATAACTAGGCTGAAACTGGTGAGCGGTTTCTAAAAGATTCTAAAAATTAAAAAAACTGAATATTACAGTTGTCCTAAAGTTATCACTATGAAAACTAGTCACACCGACGAAAATTTCAGTTTTAAAATTTTCTTTTTTTTAAATAATGTTCAACGGATACTAGGCAAGCTGGCAAACCTAAAAATATTACCAAAACGTGAAAATTTTTAGCAGGTACAGAATCCACTTTTTCAGAAAAATCATATCCTAAGATATTGAGGAAGTAAATCGCACTCTTGCATGTAAACACACAACTTGGACTAGGTGTAACGGATATATTCTCCACTGAGAGCAGAGTATACAATTTGAAAACGAGCCAACGCATTTCGAACATAAAAATCTTTCCAACGAGAAGGACGAGCTAACGAAAAAAAAAAATTGTCCTAGAGCCTATAAAACAAGGGGGTTCAAGAAGACGAAAAGTGGAGTATTGTGGAATTCAGATTTAGTAACACATGTCTGAAGAAGCACGTACCGAATCATCCACATCCATATATCATATCATGTTGCTTTTGCCCGAGACCATATCACATTTCACACAAAAGTTTCTTCCTTCGAATAAATTCGAAATTTTAGTCCTCTAGGATATCAGAGAGGTAATTCCAAAGTGTCTCCAGACAGAAATGAGAACAAAAAACGCTCAAACTACGTGAAAAACCAAAAGGACAGGTAGGACAAGAATCTTCAAAAGTTGTAAAAGCGAAAGATGAAAAGTGTGAAAAAAGTGACACACTATGACAACCTGAGTCGAGACGAAACGTCTGGAATGATTTGATGAGACAATGGTGTCTCCCTCAATAATTGCACTTTGGCTCAGTGAAAAAGAGATGAAGGGAGAAGGAAAAAAATCGGACCTGCCGATTGAAATGCGAATCGGTCTCATTTTTCAAATCCGACACCAAGATTGTAAAATATATATCTCGGAGAGAAATCGGGATGAACTGATAATCTGAGCGAGAGATAGCAAAAAGTCGGCATTTCTCTAATCAAATAAAAATTCAAAAGTGAAGGAAAAATGTTTTGTGTGGGTTCCAGAAAAAAAATAAGGTAAGTACGTCACACAATTCCAGCAATATATAACTCAACAAAGAGGACATGTTTCGAAAGAATAGAGGGGGCATTTCGGATGATCGAAGATCGAGAATGGGGTTTGGTTTTCCGAGTCGGAATGGGGAATGGGTTTCGGATTCCATTGTCGTGGGTGGGCGGTGGCGGTCGAAAAAAAGTAAAAGAGAACGCGCACGCTGAAAACATCTAAAAACAACAGATCTGAGCTCGAGATATTTGCCAACGCACAGATACCAATCCAATTACCTTTTGGCTAATGGATTGGGCACCTTCACCGCCATCAATGTTGCCCATTGAGCGCCGTCCAATATACAATAGGAGACTTTTTGACGTTTCTTGATCATCTGCTGCGTAGCACCAACACATTGAATTTTACACTCAATGACAAAGTGTTGGGTAATTAATATAAATGTAATCGTTGTAATATCTCAGTCCAAGAAGTCTGTTTGTCGTCTATCATACTTCTAGTTTCGAGAAAGCACAATTTTTGGTTTTTTTTCCTGTCTTGACATTGCTTCACAAATTTTTCAAAGTTTTCAAGTTTTTTCACCAACTGAATCAGTTCAAAAGTTTTTTTAAAGTTTTTTTTTTTTGATAAATATTTGAAATTTGAGATCTCATTCAATTATTGGTATTGAACCTGACAAGCAAATTCTAAAGATTCCAGGATTGTCTAGATAGGTTATTCTTAATCCATCCATTTTCTTCGAAATCTGGGTTTACAGAATGTTGATGTTTTCAAAATCTTTTTTCACAGTCGAAAGCAAAACACTATTATATCATGAAGCAAGCAGAAGCAAAAAGACAAAATATACAAAAAAAATTAAAGTTGCAAAATGTCGAAATTGAACACCTCCTCCAAAAGTTTATGAACCTCGGTTATCTTCAATTCCTGATCCGCCATATGGGATGCCACATTAAGAATAGCCATGGCGTTTGTGTTCTGTAAATCTTAGATATTCATTCAATTTTGACATTTTTAAACTTACGTCTCTTTTAAGAATATGCAGTTTTTTACTCAAGTAGCCGAATCCGAGTCGGAACAACACTGAAAAAATGATCTTAAACTATTTTTCTGGGAGCTTGCTCACAATCTTCATCCAGCTCGCCGCGATATCTTAAAATGAAAAGATGAGCACATTTCAGCAAATCTGCAGAATCTTCGGTGAATATCCCTGAAATTGATTTTCGACTGTACTAATCGAATTTTATTTTTTACCCATATTTTCTTCAACCAGCATTTTGTGCACTCGTCCAAACACTGTCGCTACGGGTCCTGCCCAATCTTTCCGAACATTTTCGAGAATTTCCATATAGACAAGACAGTTGACCACTTTCCAGGTGATCGAAAATGCACGATCAAAAACTAAGATTCCCATTGCGATTTCCTGTTTTTTATTCTTTTCGACTTTTAGCTGAATTGAAATTTTTTATTGCAAACTATGAACTACAAACTTTTTCAATTGCAATATTCCTGCTGAACCATCTAATGCGTTTGTAGATCACTGAAAAGTTGTTATTGTCGTTTGCACTTTGCATATAAACTAACAGTATATTTTGGTAAAAACCTCCGCATTAACTGTTTTCGCTTCTTTGTTATCATCTGAATCTGTCAAACCGTCTTTCTTTTCATCTACCTCTTCTTTCACTTCTTTTTTCTCGTTGTCCTTATCAGATTTGCCCTCTTTCTCTGCACTAGTAGTCTCCGCTTTTTTCGTGACGTCAGTTTTATCGCCGGCTTGTGTTGTTTCTATCTCGGGAATTGAGACGGTAGATACGTTCTCACTGAAACTTATTTAAAAATTTACATTCCTATGGTAATATAATTACTTCGTAAGAACTTTCCCTAGAATATGTTGTTGCCAGACTTCACTGAATGCTTTTTCGGGAGTTCCTTCCTCTGGTATTGTTGCAGCTATTTTTCTTCCAGCGCTAGTAACAAAAAATAATGAACTGGAACTATCTACTCGTATACTTACACTGTCAGATTTTTGAACTCAAACTCTAGAAGAGTGCATTTGGGGGACAGAAATTCGTTGAGTACCAGCTCCGCAATTTCCAAGTCCATATCGTCCACAATATCTTCCCATGTTCCTAATACCTCGGTCAAATGACTCGTTCTCATCTTCAAAAAATACTTAGCCGAATCTGAAAATTTCAATTTTAAATTTTTTCAATCATTTTAGTCAAAAATTACTTATTAACTGATTTTTATCCGTAATTGCTTTTTTGTACTCCGTAGCATAGTCGACAACACCTTCTGTCGGCCGAAGCTTTATCTTTGGTTTTTCATCCATTGAATTTGTCTGAAACTTCATTGATGTTCTTTTTCAGTGCTTAGAATTCAAAATCAAATAACAAAACGAGGAAAAATAGGAGACGATAAAACGAGCGGCGTCTCGAATGGGCACGAAAAGTTTGAATGATATGGAAAGGTTCTCTAAATTGGCGAAACGGATAAGAAACTCGTTTTCGTGCGTTTTGTCCCGTTATCACTAAAACTAATGAGAAAAAAAAAGTCTGAATGTTGACAATGATAACGCAAAACTGTGTCTCTTTGCAGTTGTTGTATCAATGTTCGAATCGATGGAATGAAGAAAAAAAACTTGGTGTAAAGTGATAAATCGACAGTTTGAATTATTGGAACAGAATAAAAAATTTTATTGCGTCATCACATGACTTGGAAATAAACAGATATTGAAATTTTATCGAAATTTGAGAGAGGTACAAAACTTTGAGTGCATGGGAAGTTCTCTTTGAAACTTTTCAAATATTTCAGCATGGAAAATCCAAACTTGAAAATATCAAGAAACTAGAGAAATAGTGACCTTTAAAACATTTCAGAATTCTAAAACACAATTTCGGTATTTTCCAAAATTTTATATTTGCAAATTGTTTGAAAATAGTTACTCCGCACACCGCTTGCTTGAGACGTCTTGTGATTGAGTTCAACGTAAAAACAAAAATATCGGGATAATTTATGGGTGCCAACGAGAAAGTCTCCTTTATTTTTCAATTGTTTGATTTTGGCTCATTTTTCTGGTTTCCAATAAATAGCAAACTTCAATTCTGCAAGAAACACGAACATTGTTTTCACCTTGATTTTTTCTAATTCCCTTCCGTGCAATTAGAAAATCTCACGACTGCGCAAACTTGAAAAACATAAACTGAATTAATAAGCAACGAGAAATTGCTCGGAATCTTTTGAATTTTCGAAATTCCGAATTCCGTTCCAAATATCTCTGCCATGCTAACGCCCAATTCGTATCAATCTTTTCTCGTTTTCAAGTTTTTTGATGAGCATAGCAAATGTGTTAACAATAATGGGAACCCCTCCCAGTGGAACTTCAAAAAAATTGATGAAAATGAAAACATCAGAAACTTCGTGAACAAAATGAGTTAGTTTGCCATTTATCCACTGAAAATGACAATGACAAAACAATTAGAGTGCAAACAAAATTTTTGTTTTGATTTACCTGAATAAAAAAAATTGTTCATGATCTATGCTCCTTCACGTTCAAGTCCTGAACTCTGAATTTTTGGAGTGTTCTTCTACAGTTTTATAGCGATTTCTTCACAGTTTTTCTCTCAATTGTTCAGTTATTTCGAGCACAACACATAATATGAGATCGAAATCTGAAACGTTTTCATGAAAAACAAGATATACAAAAACGTTCTTCATTTTAAATACAATCGAAAAATTGAAAGACCATCTCTGCATAATACAGAAAAAAAACAGATTCATTAAATGTGTAAAAGATTCACTATAAATAATCAAAGTGAAAAATGGGTTGTAACTCTCTAGACATGCGGAAGTTGCGATATCGTTGGCAAAGGGATCGAAGCGGGAGTAACATGAATCTGTGTAGGTTTCACATAGAAAAGTGAAAAAATAATCAAAGTTGAAAAGCAACCAATATCAGAAATCAAGCTACCAGATACAATCGAAACACTTGACCAATTCATAGAAGCGACCTGAGTTTCAGATGTATAAAATTGTAATCTATTTTGTTTTCTCACCTTCAGAATGATACGAAAAAGATGAGGGATAGTGATGGCAAAAGTAGACAAGTAGAACAATTTTTGTAACCGTTTGCGAGCGCTGGAATCAAAACTTTAAACTGGAATTCAAGGTTCTTACGGCCTACTGGTCATTGATTTCGACTTTCTTTGAACGACCATCTACTATTCCGTTGGCGACGAAAATAAAAAGCGAAGACAAAGTTAATAGTCCAAGATGTTCATAATACAACACTTTCTTGAGTAAAGTGACGGTAAGGCTCAGTTCTATTGCGCCGAATGAGAAAGGGTGTTCTCTCTGCTTGAAATATCCAACTCCCACTTCCATGAACCAGACTGGAAGTGTAGGAAATAGAAAAGCGGCTGGAGTGTAGATATATAACAACCTCGTGAAAATCTTAAACTACTTTTTTTTTTTGAATTAATATGTAGTTCGTTTCACCTTCTTATCGGCCATTGGTCCCAACGAAATCACTAGGCGCATGATACTGAATAGAATGACAAAAAGTAGAGACCAATAAAAAGAAAAGTTTTGTAGAATATAGAGCCAACCCAATATGACATTTGGTTCCGTTGAAGTAATCCAGCTAGTAAAGAATCCAGTGAGTGGGATTCGGACCACAATCAGCTCACAGATTGAAGACACCAAATTCTGAGAGTATCGGTCTCAAATCCGATCACTCATTTCACTTACTGTTATTGCCATCAGTACAAGACTTTTATGAATATGCGAGCTGAACTCTTTCTTCTTTATAGCATTTTTCCAAAACATACTGAAACCGTAAAATGGTAGTACAATTGTTAGAATACCCTCTATTAACACAAAAATGCGATGAAATTGAAAGAAAATTTGAAATCAAGGTATTCTGATTGGTTGTAAATAGAAATTCTCATTTCCAAATCCATTTCTACATTTGTCGATGTTTCCCAATAATTGAAAAATGACTACTACAAAAAAACTAGTAAAAAATGTCAAAATTCAAATTCAAGTACAGAGAACAAGGGAAGGTATATGTATTATGGTTTTTTTCAGTGATAGAAACTGAAAAAGTAATCTGGAAAGAATGGAAGGATGAACAGAATGGAAACTGATGCTCCCGGGTTTTCGAACTTCCGACAACCTCTGATGTTTTGACTTCAAGCTGTGATTTTTTCGCATCCTGAATCAAAGTTCAACTTACAATGCAATTCAAAAATCAAGGTCTTTTTGATACATATAACAAAGAAGACAACTTCAAAAATATTGAATATCAGGTTCACATACACTCCGAGCTGAATTATCTCGGTTTTCATAAGCGATAATCAAATTTTATTGATTGATGCAATTTTTCTTATTCTACCACAAACATTTTATTAGTGTACAGGTTCTCAGTGTTTTTACAAAAAAATCAAAAAATTGAGATCAAAATGCAAGTCTCGGTAGTGTCAAAGAAATACGGTAGATCGAGTTAGAAAATCAAGTTTCAAACTGCAATAATTATTTTGCTACACGAGAACCCGATGGCGTTGGTTTGATTGCGTTGGACTTTCCATTGAAAACTCTATGAGTTGCGTAATAATAAACAATCATTCCCAGATGAGCAATGTCTGTGAGTGGTGTCCTGATAAGAATTGAATATGGCGACCATTCTGGAACAATCCAAGAGCACACAATCTGCAAGTTACGAGGGATATATGACAAAAATTAGAAAATTACCGTAAGAAGACAGTGTGCCAGATAAGGAACGGTCATTGCCAAGTTGGTGAGAACAAGAGAGAACTTTGCTTTTTTGTTGAACAGATTGCTCTTGGCTCTGGAACAGGTTTATGAAAAGAGGACCCAATATATTTTTACGCCACCTTAAGTACAGCAGTTTAAGTTACAATCGAGAACCGTTCAGAAAATTATAGAACTGGATCAGGAATGAATTTTTTTTCTTTTTGGAGCGATTTTTTTGAGGTTTTTACTTTTTTTAATTGTCCGTTTCTATATTCCCCTAAGATTTATTATTTATACGTCAGCACTACCTCGTATGTGAAGCATGTTTTCCAGCATAATAGGCGAAAAATCCATTAGTTACCGTCATTGCAAATGGAGCAAGAAATGTGGTAACGGTGTATCCGTAGTCCTTTCGAATTCCAAGCAAGGTATCCGTGTAGGAAATGAAAACGGCACCATGACGGAATACTGTATCCCATTGACGGCAATATCCGAGTCCTTGATACATAAAGTATGGAGCAGCAAAAGGCGAGACAAAGGCTAGTTTCGTGTAGACGTTCGTAAACTTTTTGTTTATCTGAAAAAATTTCTGTGATTTGGAAATCTTCCAAAAGTTTTCTAACCTGCTCATGATCGGTAGGACGGGCAAAGATGATGAGACGAACCAGGCAAAACTGGAGAGTGAAAAGCATGGACCAATAAGTGGAGACCAGTTGGCCAATGTATACAATGATAAGTAATCGGTTAGGCTCGAATCTTGCACACAAGCTAGTCAAGACTCCAGTTGATGGGAGACGGAATGTGAGCAAATCGAATACAAAGAAAGTCAAGTTCTACAATTATTCTTATTGTGGAGACATATTATTTTACGATTCTCACCGCTACACCCATCTGCATCATACTATTGAAAAGGCGTGGATGAAGGAATGATTGATCTTTTAGATTTTCATATTTTCTCTTCATCCGGAGAAGAACGAAAATTGTAGAAAACATGATAACGCTATCAATGCCAACAGCACAAGTTAAAGCATCCGGTGTGAACTCCCAATCAACGTATTCCTTGAGCTGATGGATAGAGCTGCGCATTTCAGCGAGAAAAAATACAAAGAAGAGGAAGAAATACAAAGAAGACGTAGAAGGTTGAGAAGGAAGCTAGAATCAAGGGTATCAATTTGACGACAGAATCAGACTGAATGACAATGGGAACACAAAAAATTTGTGCTTAAATACAACCCTCACTGGCTTGATTACCGCTCAACGTGCGTAGCAAGCGGAAGGGGAAAAATAATATTCCCAAAAGGGATCTCTAACAAAGAAGATTAGTCACGTACACCAGTATCAAGATTTTTGTTCATAAATATAAAGTGCACACTTCAAAACATGACTTCCTGAACTATAGATCGACACTAATTGGCAGATAAATAAGGGATAGGAATTTTGCAATTTTCTAAATGATGATTTGAAACAAGGAAGAGGAAAATGATCAGAAACGTTTTCAGAAAGCTTATTGGAAACTTTAATGGGATAGTTTGAAAATTTGATTCGAGCCGAGAAAAAACAGGTTAATTACAATTGACGAATCACTGAACGGGGAGTAACTGAGACTTTGGGAGAAAAGTTGGGAGATGGTACTACTGTACTTATGCTAGCCTGCTTCTTTTTTCGAAATATACCATGAGTTTCATAAAAAATTTCCACGACCAATAAATTTCCAGAAACAATGAACAGAGTGCGAAACATGAGAAAACATTTGACAAATAATGAATTTGACGAAGAGAGAATCTGGAAATATATTAAAATAGCGGTAAAAAGTTCAAATTAGTTAGTTCAAATTAGTTAAATGGCATTCAATATAGACGGGAGGACCATTGATAAAGTAGTGAGGAACAAACTACGTTTTTCTTTTCTTTGGAATGGTCGGCTAAAAATAGAGATCAATTATTTTCATTTTCTAAATTATAGACAATACCTTGAGTTTTTTCGTTTATTTGCGTAGAGTGCGTAGACCAAATTTGTTGATAATACTAGAAACGACACGATAAATAAAACAAAAATAACAATTCGATCTCCATAATTGTAACTCCTATCAACAAATGAATCATATATTTGCTCCAAATCCCATACATAATATCCCAGTTCCGATTCCAAAAAGAAAAATGGAATCCATGAGAGAGGAATGGTAAGAAAAAAGTAAATAAAAAGAATCCATGTATTGACCTGAAGAAATACAAATTTGAGCTTAATTACATGCAAAAAAGAAACTATCACCTTTAAAGGATTTCCAGGGAACGCATACAAGAGAAAACGGAGGAGGCAGAAAAGATAAGTAAAGAAAATGGAATAGTATTCAGTTACGAAATGGGCAATTTTGATGATCTCAGTAGCCAGGAACCTAACATTTGCTGCAGGTAACTGAAGAGCCATCATGTCAAGAACGAGGTAGGTCAGATTCTGAAAATCTCCCATAATTTTTTTAATTATACCTCTTCTCACCGATGATCCCATCAATCCAATGCTGATAAGAAAGTAGAAATGAAGAAGATTTTTCTGATTAGAAATCACATACTTATAAATCATTTGAAATATTCTAACCGCATAAAATATTTCACAACATGTTTCCGAAACAATTAGAATAATTCCAACAACCAACGCGACAATCATCCAAATCTCATCTGGAATAGCTCCTGTTATCTTCGGAAGCGAATCAGAAACAATCGAAACATTCGCAGTTGTCATAGCGATAGCTTTGATAGTTTGAGATAGACTCATAGCAGGAAGAAAAAATACACTTAGAAACTGATAGAGAAAATCTCCGAGTTTTCAATCGTATAGCAATTATGAGAATACGAAAAAAAGTGTAGTGGTTTCAGATATTTTAAGTCTATTTCTAGATTTTTCTTCTTAAATGACAATTTTCGAATCCAAATTATACCTCTTAAATATCATAGTAAGAACAAATAATTGTAGACAAGACGAGGTGAAAAGTTCGCTAATTCGTAAACAAATCAGAACCACATTCCTTGAAACCGTTTGATCTTTAATTTTTGCTTCGGGAAGATTGTTTATATAGAATTTGGGGTTTGGATGATAAGAAAATCAGGGGAGCAAGGAATTCAGTTGTGGAATTCGGAAACTCCAAAGTTTTCAAAGCTGGAATTAGTTTGAAACATCATATCAAACTGAATTGTGGATTGAAACTATTATTCCTGTACAAAATAATCGGAGCTGTGGAAAGGAATTGCCGGTGGCCGTGGCCAAAGGTCACAAAACGAAAACTACAGTAGCCTGAACATTTTTTCATTTTCCGGATTTATAATCTCAATTTTTGGACATTTTCAGTCATTTTTTACTATCAAAAGAAGAAAATGAATACTTTGAAAATGTTCAGGTTACGGTAGTTGTTGTTGTGCGACCTTTGGCCACGGCCACCTACGTTTCTCTTCCGTCATCCTTAGAATCGATTTTAAGCCTGATTGAACAACCTTTAACAAGTATAATTTTCCTTTTTATTATTTGAATGTCGTGTGATATAAAAGATCAATTGATGAGAGAGATTTTAATTTTCGGAATGTAACCACTGTGGGAAATTAAGAGGATGGCGAATGGTGAGGGGGGGGGGGGGGCGGGAAACTTAAAAACAATTCAATCTTTCAGCTCCGAATAAGAGTCAAAAAGTCGAAAATTCAAAACCATTGTTTAAATATTGTTAGGAACAACAACAATATGCATTTCAATTTTAGCCATTCTAATTTTTATTGACAATTCTGCCGCCATTCCTTCTGTATTGATGATTCGACCATCTTCTTCTAAATCTTCGAGAACTGGCGGTCGAGCACCTTCGAAAACAAACTTGCATGCTTTCATTCTGCGATGAGACTTTCCTTCTTTCCAATTTTGCAAAAACGTTCGTATACAGGAAGTCGTCATGTTCATATAAAAGATACCTCGAACAAAATTCAGGTTTTCCAATTGCTTTAACTCGAGAAAGCCAGAGCCAGTCAATTGAATGTCATCCACCTGGGAAACAGCACCATCCGAACCAAATAGAATACCATCAAAACGGTCGTCGTCTTCATCTGTTTCATCCTCAACGATCACGTCATCATCATCTCCTTTTTCGTCGTCACTGTCATTGTTCTTATACGCAGAGACTGAACGATCGAATTCTCGAACAGATACATAATTGTTGAAACACATATTTAATTTCAGACAGCTAATTCTCTCGAAGCATTTGAATAGTTTCTTCAGTTGTTTTGGAGACCAGCCATTCAGTTCAACACGCTCGATGTGTTTTTGGTTTAGAGATTTGAAAAAATCTGTAATTTCGTCAAACTGAAAAAGTCTGTCATCGTCTAGCAATCGTAGAATTTTGAACACAAACATCTCCTTCATGATATATATGTCTTCGATTGTTTTTTCTATCATTTCACTTCTGCTAGCATTTTTGATCACGACGTTTTCAGTGGGGATGTCTACTTTGGACGGTCCGTCGGAGTCCCTTTCTTCTTCTCCGATGATTGTTTGAAGTCTTTCATCAATTTGATCAGAATAATCTTCACATCCAACCACTTTTTCGTCAACTACTCTCCAAAAAACTGTACGAGTTTTGTTGTTGTTGACAATAATCTGGCACGAGTCTTCGAGGAACTTGAGATCAATGTTTCCAATGTTAGGTCGTGTGGATCCATCCGTTTTTCCAGCTCGTTCAAAAAGCCGTTGGAGGTGTTCAGGGGCCGCGTCTGAAAAGTTTGGAAATTGACGAAAAAAAATCGATGCTGGAAATAAATTAAACTTTTCGAAAAGCTAGGTTAATTTTTTGGAATCCGTTTTTGGTAGAAAACGTTTAAAGCGTGTTGTTTTCATCAGTTTTCTGAGAGATTTTGCTGGTTAACTCGAAAAAAAAACTCACGATGCTCCATTTTTCAAACACTGTGGACTTCTTCGGTAACTTAAGAACAGGCAAAGGACACGGAAGGACCTGAAAAAAAACATAAAAATGATACGATTAAAAAATTATAATAGATCAAACGGGAGGGCAACTGAAAAATTATTTGAATTTCTAATTTTTTCATTTTTAGAATTAGTAAGGTGGAAATTGGTTCAACAAAAGGAGTATTAACATCTTAGTTAATTCTTCTCAGGATATGTCTCCTGAATTGCATTTAAATGTTTATATAAAATAATGAAACTTAATAAAAGAAGAGGACTATCTGTTGACAATCAATCCTTGTTCGACAGAGCGCATTTGCGATAACAAGGTCAACTGTGCTGTGCGCGCACACACAGACGAAATACGTTGGTCCGCCCAACGTTGTGTACCATTCAATGCACAAATCATCCTTCGAGGACGAGGGGAGGCACACAGTCAACCAAAATTTAAAACCAGTGTTCAAAAAGTTTATTTAACGGTATCAGCAAAAAGATAAAAGTGAACAAATAAATGTTTACAATCATTTCGCTTCCTATTTGTAGGTAGACTGTGAAAATAGACACATTCATGGTCTTTGAAACAATCCGCTTGTGGAATATGTCTGAAATTTGAAATGTATCCTACTCTGTTCTGATTTTTACCCTCTTAAGTCTTTTTTAGCCTTTGGAATGCTTTCAACGGCCACAGAATCGTATTAATGATTCGAAACTACTTACTCAGGCAAGTTGCACATCTATTTGGCTACAATTCTACAGAATCACTGACAGGAAACCCAAGCGAAACGATGATCAGTCGCAACAGAGACAGCATGCACATAACGGGAACCTTTCTTTACAGATCGGACGGCGTCTGACTGTTCAGCAACAACGAACATTGAATTTTGTCCGTGTATATGAAACAATAGAAAAGTACCATCAATGCTCAATTTTCTGAAAAATCAAGAGATCAGCAAAATTCTATATTTATAACAGACTCACGTGGATGAGTATTCTTTCAACTAATATTGAACCCCCGCATCTTTTCTGACTGGAAGCTGAAGCTGCACAATGACATAGAAACTGAAATGACGTAGAAACTCGAGAAACTTTTTAAGTTGTCTGAAATTGAAACAATAAGATTCAAAATCTCTCAGTTTCGTCTCTCCGACCTTCCGTTGTAGACATTTTATCGTTTCCTTAAGTTTTGTGATGGGCAGATCTGCAAATACACTGAATTTGAGCAGAGAACAGATAGTAAGTATTTCTTCTTCAGACAGTTTTTGATTTGCTATTATTCTTCATATTTTGGGGTTTTATACAGTAAGCTCCGGAAAAATGAGTGGAGGAAGACGGCATATTATCGAAAGACACCTGACATTATAATTTTCGTTCCAAAAATGTTCATTTTATTGTGAAAACTATACTTAAACGATCATATTCTTTCTCCAACACTCTTCATTATTCACTAGTACAGCGGGGCGCGCTTGCATTGTTGACCACAAAAACAACGCACACGAGGGACCTCGCACAAACAGTCAGTTCACTGCGCGCCGTCCTTACTGTTCCCTCTCGTTTATCGATTTTTGCATAGTAAAGAAGATGACTTTTCAACTCGAGCGAACTTATGGCTTGAGAGCTGAAAACTGGTATCGTCCAGAGGTAATTTCAATTTTTTAGGATTCAAAATAAAAATAAATAATTTTCAGACAAATTTGTCTCAGCTTGCCCAGCAGAAGTTCTTTTTGTCGGAGCCGGACAACCAGACACAATTGTTTCTCGATAATTCGAACAAGATCGCTAGCAATTTCTTCTGGCAGGTGAGTATCACCGAAAACATCGAGAAAAAAATTTTTTTTTTTCATAATTTCAGACTGTTCGCAACATCGGAGTGATGATTTTGTCGTCCGTCTACACAAAAACTGATATAAATGGAATGACGGGTTTCGGAAACATGTTTCTGTTCAGTGAAAATCAGTTCTCCAAATTCCTAACAATTGAGAGATCCACGTGGGTGTCGGCTGGCAAGAAAGTGAGTTTTGAAGCATTCAACGTTCATAATTTCGATTGTTTTCAGGTTCTTGACCTCGGCGCAGGAAACGGAGACATTACTGAGCACATGCGTCCATGTTTCGACGACGTCTATGCAACCGAACTTTCGCCGGTCAGCGATATTCAAAGAATGATACAGAGATAATCTTAAAATTGTTTTTCAGAAAATGCGCAAACGTCTCGCTTCAAAAGGGTACACAGTTCTGGACGCACTTGATTGGGCAAACACTGATGTCAAGTTCGATTTGATTACCGCCTTCAACCTCCTCGATCGGTTTGTTCTCGGTTGACATGAGAAACAAAAAAAATACAATCGATTGCAGGCACTACTCTCCAAGCAAGTTGCTTCAAGATCTGTGGAATGTGTCTCACCGCTCCAACTGCCACGTCATTGTGTCGCTAGTGCTTCCAGTTAGTCATTATGTAGAGTTCAATCCAAATGGAAGTAGTACTCGTCCAGGTGAGTCGGTTGAGAATTGGAAAGTAGTTCTATTGGGCCTGAAAGCTGTCTTGAAGGGCCAGGAGAGATGTTAGAGACTGATACTGAGCTTTGATGATAAGATCTCAAATTTTGAGCGCTGATTATAATTTTCGTGAGCTTTAGACATTCCATGTCTTCAGAGCTTGAGTTGGCAATTACGTCGGAACTCTCTAAGTAATCGGACAAGATGGAAAACTTGTCAGGCGTGAACAAGCTTCACCGATATGAAGAATCCCGCAGATTTACCCTGGCTGCAAGGCTTTTCGGCCTTTTCAAGCTGGTGGGAGTTTTCATCTTGCCTGAGTAGTTGCATTGAGTTCAAAAACTGTTGAATTACCCTCGATGCGCGAGGTCTGCAAAAACTCTCCTGTTTTGAGAAGGATATGCGAAAGAATGAAATTAAACTTGATTCACCTCTCCACTTCTGACGAGACTCCTATTCCAATTTGACTTTTTCAGACAGCTATCTCAATGTGCAAGGACGTACCTACGCAGACCACGTTCATCATATGATAGTCAATGTCTTCAAAGCTGCCAACTTCGATGTGGTCAGATGGACGAGACTCCCATACTTGTGCGAGGGAGACATGAACAATGTTAGTTTTTCTTTAACTTGAGGTGTCGCGGGGGCGATATCGTCTGTAACTTACGAATCGTCCGTAGAAAATCCAAAGCAAAAGACTCAAGCGATCTTCCAATTCGAAGACTAGAAGGTTTCGACAGTTAGATGCGTTGCAACGCGGCTCAAGACTGAATAACTGTGTACATCATTATTGATTATTATAGCGACTTAAAAATATCTGTCGGAAACAGGCCTGCGGCTTTTTGGTTAGAATATTTCTGAGATGAAAAGATTCGGCGGCATAGCGCCCTAATAAAATTCTCATTGGCTGAATGTGAGCTTGTTTTCAAGAATACGATCGGTTGGGCCCACGGTAAATTCATGGCGCGGCCCGTGCCGCGGTCCTGTTTCCCGCCATGCTCTTAATATTTTATCAGAATGATTATGTTTTCAATCAATCAACTATTTCAGTCTGCCTACTACCTTCCTGATGCTGTTTTCCTTTTGAAACCCATTGCTCCAAAAATGTCTTCCGCTCAGGCCGCTCCAAAAGTGTCAGAAGTTCCGGAAGATCCAACTCCGGTACCACAAGCTCCGACGGCAAGTCATACGGAGTTATAAAATTGCACCTCGTCACTCATCACATATCTATACAGTATTCTGATTGTTCGTGTCAAATGATTCGTCGGTTTATCACATTTCACTCGTTACCATTTCTCAAAGCATTTTCTGCAATTAATATTTATTTTTTGTAACTTTCGATTTATTATTTAGGAAACCTTTGTCGATCCTATGACATCTCTGTTTCAAGATGCCGGTAAAAAGCAGACAAGGAAGTATTTAAAAAGGTTGTCTGAAGAATACGAAAGTTTATTCGATGAAAAGAAGGTATTAAAAGAAAAAATTAAAAAAAAATGAGAAAGAAACCAATCAGAAGATTCTGGAGCGAGAATTATTGCGACTGTTGCTTTTGGCTTGGGATAAACGAGATTCACGAGATTCATCACGAGTACGAGTCCTTGAAGAACTTCCCGATCCACTACGGCTTGCACTGGCGGTGGTGGTGGTTTTAGGTGCTCTAGAAAAGCGGTATATAGGAAAAATTACGACTAGCAATCTTACAACTCGATAAACTGCAAACTTTTTGTTTGAAACATAAAGATCAATACCAATACAAGCAGAGGGTTACAAAACTGATAAATAAGCAATGTGATTTGGATAAAATAGCTGTCAAAAGATGAAACCAAAACGAATATTGAGAACAAAAATGCAGGCGGTTATTGATTGGTGTTCAATCGGCTCATTTTTTCGGCAAGGGAGATTCTGAATAAGGTTAACCATGCCCACGTCTCAAAAATTATAATCAGGAATATATTTTATACTTACGGCGTTTTTAGACGTTGGTGTGTGGTGGGATTTGGTGGAAGATCTCGTTTGGCAGAACTGCTTCTCCTAAATGTTCTAATTGTGCAATTGTTTCTACTTTCAGGATATAGCAGTTTCAGTTGTTTTCTTCTGAGTTGTTGGCCGCTAGACACAATATGAATGCGCGTTTTGCCATGTTTACAACAATCAGTACAGTTATATTTGCTTCATGAGCGCTACTAAACATAATCTCAAGATTCTATCTATTTTTAACGTACTTGCTGCTTGGTGTCATTGGTGGAAGTGCTGGACGAGTTCCAGCAGACAATGACGTAGTTCTGTTGTTTGCCTGGCCCGTAGTCAACTGAGATCGTGTCTCAAGCGATCTGAAAAAAGAACCATAAATCAGCTCAATTAAAAAACAATACACAACATACTTCCTTCTATTAGTCAGGTCGTTTGAGTCGTCTCTACGTGCTCGCGATAGGCTTCCGTCCCTTCCTCTTGTGGTTGTTTTCCGCTCGGCAGATCCGTTTCGACTCGATGATTCTTGTTTTCTTCCCTGAAAAGATGAATTACGTGGATTCTATTTCATTTTCTATCAATTTCTAATTATGTTGAGGGATTCCGCACTTCATGTTTTGATGGTAGGCTTCTGTAGTTGTTGCTGGTGAGCCCGCGATTTCCGGCAGATGACTTGCCACCTTGTTTTCGTGTTGTTTGTTCTCTGAAAGTTTGTTTATTAGAAAGAACACGAAGGTGGTCTTGTGCTCTTCCGTTTGACTGTAAAAATTACCTGCAGAAAGGAATGTGTCTCTCAGCAGCAGCCGCGTTGAAATTGCGGCTACAGTACTCACATTGAACGTAGTCTGAAAAATGAGGTTTCGCTTGATTTTGTTCTTTGTTTTTTGCGATACAAAGTATTTCATAAAAGACCGAAAATACCAATTAAAATGCGTCAAAATTCTAAAAACTCGGAAAGGAAATTAGTGACATAACACACAAAAATTAATTGAATTCTAATTTGACATTGGTCGGCAGCGAATCTTCTGACATAGTAGCTGAGCCGGTACAAAAACGGCACCTCCAACTTGAAGGGTTTAGAAAAACAGAATTTTGAGAAGACATTCATTTCACGCTCCTCTCTTTCAACAGTTTTCAAACATTCTAACCCATTTTTGTAATTCGCGTACATCAGGTTCTATTTCCTATTATTTTAAGATATTTCCTTGAGTAATACAAGTTGTTACAATTATACTCTTAGATCCGATTCACGCTTGATTGAAACTCAAGGACCATTACATCCCCCTTCCTTGCTTTCTCCCTCTTTCTCAAACACACTTGAACATTAAAATATGCATACTAGCAGTAAAAATCATATGACCACTAGCGAGACGTGCCTAGTTCACCTGCTCTCTGAGCAACTTGCAACATGGAACTAACCACTTGGAACTGCAGTTTTCGGTGGTGGTGGAAGCGGTGCACCCGTTTTCAGAGCGTAGTCAACACGTTTTGACGAGGAAACAGCGTCGATGAAGTTGCCGTGACGTTCTCTCCAATTGGTTTGTGGTCTTGGAAACACTCCGCCGTTCTGGAAATTATTTCAGTGTATCTGGTTCTGAAACTAGTCCTATTGTTACCTTGGCTTTCTCATTTTGAGCTTTTTTGATGGCAGCGTAGGTCAAGTCACTTCCATTGGCACGTTGTTTTCCCGAATCGAATGGCTTACGGTGCAGAGTAGCAAGCTTTCGACAAGCGGATTCATGTTTCTCCTGAAAAACTCCAGAAAAAGTGTCTTTAAAAATGACCCAACTATTTACCAAGCTAGATTTGACAAATTTACGACCACAGATTGGGCATGGATAGACTGGCTCGTTCGGGTCGGCGTTATCTGAATAACAGGAAATGAATGTCTTTTTCATCAGGCTACAAAAAAAAAACGAACCACCCATATTGAATATCTGGTCAGAAGAAACAAAAAAAGAAGAATACGAATTGAAGCAAGTGTGTAGCTCGCGTTTAGGGGGTCTTTCTTTCTCTTTCACTAATAATAACGGCAGTAGCCCTTGTGTGGTCACAAACACGGCCGGGCTTCTCGTTGTTTCTAGGCAGGAATGGTTGCTATGCGGTGGCTGTGGCGAGCATGCACATCGAAAGTTGGAGAAAGAGAACGAAAACGGGGCACACGACTGAACTAGTGCTCGTGGAGAGCACCACTCTTCTGTTTAGCGGTTCACCTAGATGCAGTTGTCAAGGGCCACTTTTTGAGGAATGACAAAGAATAGGGCAGAGGGAAAAAGAAAATTTGGGCATAAAAAGTATAAAGGAAGGATTACGAAACTATTATCAAGTCAATTACATTATAGTACATGATAGTCAGATGTTTCAGGACATTGTCGGATTATTCCAATTTAAGTTGCACTTTTATTCAGATCCATTTCCGGTTGGGACTAGATTTGAAAAAAAAACCAATTGAACAAAAAATGATGGGCTTGAAATTGATACTTCGTAAAGATTTAGTTACGAGTTTTGGATTTTATAAAAAAAATTGTTTGGACATATGATCCAGCTGTTTCGAAATGACCTTTGGATTCTGTTCATCTTGAATTCCAGGTGGCTCGTTTTCGAACATTTTGAAAATAACTACCATATTCAACAAAATCAGAATTTAAGTATTGTAAATGATAATCTTTCGTCAAACTCCACTTGTAAGAGATAGGTCGTTAGTGCTTAAAATGGTCAAAATTTTGAAACAATACTGAAATGAACGCCACTTCAAAACATGTTTTTTTTTTCAAAAAAAAGTCAATCATAAAATTGAAGCTTATTTTTTGTTTAATAAACGCTGCCCCCTCTATGGATAAATCCAAATCTGACCTATTTGTGTCCGGTACTGCATGTTTTCATGTTATATGATTTCCAGCCTCCATAACTAAACTAGTATATATTTTTTTTGCATAAAAAATTAATTGAGTTCCAGTCGGAGGCTATGAAATTTGTTAAAGGTGCTAGTAATGTGAAGCCGACAACCGTGTTACGTTTAGGTTCTAGTTCAAAAAGTATCAAAAACTTCATCAAAAATTCGACGAATTCTGGTTTGAAACTAAAGAAAATCTATGGATTTCACCAAAAATTAGCAAAATTTTGTGAAAAAGAACAAACTTTGAGTTCCAGGTTTCCAAAGGATCAGAATCAAGTATTACCGACCTAGAAGAATTCTAAGCTTATAGAATGTGGTTTTTGCTTACTTTTGGTTTTCACTTCTTTTCCATGAACTCTCTCACTCATTTTTTTTTCTATTCAATGATTCAAATATTCCAACTTGCAATTTTTTCTGAACTAATAACCCGGAGGTTTCTCCTCTCTCTCTCAATTGGCCAGTGTGAAATGCAATACTTTTTCAAATTTTTTTCTGCCCGACAAGTTTTCTCACTACACTTCGGAGAAAAAACTTGAGTTTTTAGAATTCAACAGGCGGCCCAAAAATTTTTTTTGACGTGAAATAGTTCATAAAAGTTTCATTATCCAGAATGCAAGCAATAACAACTAGTTCGCCGCCCAAGTTGACTGCCAAGTTTATGTTTTTTTTGCTTCTTCGCCTTCTTTCGTTTCAGATTTCTGCTTTCTTCTTAGAATATGAAAAAATGCCGAAGAGTGAATATGAAGTAGCACTTGGAATCACGGTGAGGAAGGGAACATATTTTTGTGTGTGTCAGATGTTCTGCTTTCTCTAGAATTCCAGCTTTCATAGATGATGTACATTCATTTCCGTTGCTTCTTCCGGAAGGTCCGTTCAGTCATTTTTTTTTTCATTTTTCTGAAAAAAAAAGATTTGAATGCATATACATATTTACTTGGTTTTTCTAACTAGATTTATTCATAATACAATTTTTTTTCTTCTTCATTTTTTTCAGATACACAATTCTCATTTTTCACTCTTCAATCCTAATTCCACTAGTGATCCAGTGTTCTATTTCTGAACATCACACACCCAGTTAAAATTCCCATAATCAAAGATGATGTTCTTTTTTGTTGCTTCCCACTTTTTCTTCGTTTTTTTTCTTCTTTACAATATTTTTTATCCAGAAAAAAGGAAAAGAATGAGTAACATGATTGTGAGTGCGAGTAGTGTTGAACGAATAAAAAGGCGGATCTTTTGTTGTTTTGTGCGTGGTAGACTGCTTTTTTCACAAGTCCAACGGCAAAAAAAAATCCGCTTCTGGAAAGAAAGAGAAAGTCAGCAGCCAAGAAAAAGAGACTGGTTAGTTAGCTCGGTTTTTTTTGGTGGTCCATATTTTTTCACACCCACAAATTTGGTTAAGGCGAGATGATGTGGCAAATTTTTTTATTTCGTTATCTAGGGGGGGAGGGGGCACAATGTTCACATCTCTTTTGAACTTCTCTCTACTGATTTGAAAAGTGTTATACTGTCATTTAAAAAAAACGTTTTCTTTGTTTTTCCTAATTGTACTGTCAATCACATAGCTTGTGAATGTTTTCAATTCTCTTATTTGAAACTCAAAAAAACCAAAAAAGTAAAACACGACAACTTTTCAGATGCCTAAATTGCAGACCATCAGAATGTTGAAATGTGACTTCCTGGAACAAACTTTCCGGTTTCCTTCATTCTTGGAAATATTCAAAATTTTTCTAGAACTGTGACTCATCCGATTTTTGAACATTCCTACGCACATACTCAACATCTAGAAGAACTTCCTCATTTTTAGAATCTTGATGAAAAATGTTTTCCTTCATTAGTTTTTTTCTTTGCTTCTTCCACGTTTCTTTTTTCTTATTTTACGCTTTTCCTTGATACCAATTATTTTACATCAAAATTATTCTGCTTATTATCTAGAAATTTTGCCACGTCACTGTTTTTTTATTATTTAATAATAGAAAATAGTGTATAGATTTCTAATACGGATAATCTATGTTGCCGCTGAAAAAATGTCTATCCGCAAATATCATAAACACTTTTTTCTGTTTTCCTTCCAAGTCGTTTTTTTCTCGTTATTTTTTTCCAACTCAGATCCAAATCTTGATAGTGCTTCTAATTGCGAAACACTCATTTAGTCATTCTAACACGCATTTCGCTATTTTTTGTTTCATCTCGTTTTTTCCTCCTAGCTCTTGACAGATTCGTACATTTTGTTCCGCTTGAATTTGTGCCCATGTTTTAATTGTGTATAACCGCGCAATGAATATTATATAACAGAGTACAACAACGCCTCCATGAAAAGAAGCACGACACCGGAATAAAGAACTCTAGTTGTTATTACTCCACTTCGACATGATCTTGGTCTACACATGAATCTTTACATCATCAACAGCATTTTGCTGTTGACAGGTTTTTTTTTTTGATTTTATCATATCTGGAAAACAAAATTATTTTAGTTTCATCGATTTCTGCACAGTACTGCACAGCTGTATGTATGACAAAATTTCATCGTTCGATTGCTGAGATAACAGGTATCGGTAGGTTCTTTTTTTGGTCATGCATCCAGATTTTTGCTTTTTAACGAATTTGCATGACCTGCTGATGAAACTTTTCAGAACATTTTTACAGTTTAAATTCAGGCTCATCGGAAACAACAACAATGTTGGCCCCATTTCACAAGATCATTGCTAACACAGAAGACAATCGATCGGCTCACAAGCAAATCCGCGCTCTTTGCCAGTGAGCTCTCTCATCAAAAATTAAAATTCAATAATTTCGTAATTCCAGACGAGTCAAAAGCTGGGAGACATGCGTTCGTTCGTGCTCACGCGACAGTGCTCGAGCCATCCTTCTTTCATCTATGGAACAGTGGAAAAAGTTTTGTGCGTTGATGCGAAAACCTACAAGAGGTGTGTGAGAGAAGCGAAAAACAACCATCATTTCCGGTTTTTTCAGCATCCAACGAATATTTGAACTGTGAGAGGGACCATCAACAAGAAGTGAGCAAGCATTGCGATTCCTATATGCCTACCACATTTACGATTACTGTGTTTTGCAAGTGAGTAGAATTTTTATCCTCTCCTAGAAAAGTTTATTAAAAATGATTTCGAAATGTTTCAGATCAATAGAAAAGTATCGCGATTGCTCGGATAGGTATATGCATCGCTGTTCAGATGAGGCATTTTCAGTCAAAAAAACGATAGACGATGCGATACAACACAGTTTTTCGAAGGTTTTAAAATTTGCAACCAATCGGATAAGGTTACCTCAAAGGTTGGAAATCGTTTGATTTTTTGGGGGGGGGGGGG
>NC_013491.2:10409878-10505821 GCF_000004555.2 Caenorhabditis briggsae | reverse complement strand
GTTGTTGTTTCCGATGAGCCTGAATTTAAACTGTAAAAATGTTCTGAAAAGTTTCATCAGCAGGTCATGCAAATTCGTTAAAAAGCAAAAATCTGGATGCATGACCAAAAAAAGAACCTACCGATACCTGTTATCTCAGCAATCGAACGATGAAATTTTGTCATACATACAGCTGTGCAGTACTGTGCAGAAATCGATGAAACTAAAATAATTTTGTTTTCCAGATATGATAAAATCAAAAAAAAAAACCTGTCAACAGCAAAATGCTGTTGATGATGTAAAGATTCATGTGTAGACCAAGATCATGTCGAAGTGGAGTAATAACAACTAGAGTTCTTTATTCCGGTGTCGTGCTTCTTTTCATGGAGGCGTTGTTGTACTCTGTTATATAATATTCATTGCGCGGTTATACACAATTAAAACATGGGCACAAATTCAAGCGGAACAAAATGTACGAATCTGTCAAGAGCTAGGAGGAAAAAACGAGATGAAACAAAAAATAGCGAAATGCGTGTTAGAATGACTAAATGAGTGTTTCGCAATTAAAAGCACTATCAAGATTTGGATCTGAGTTGGAAAAAAATAACGAGAAAAAAACGACTTGGAAGGAAAACAGAAAAAAGTGTTTATGATATTTGCGGATAGACATTTTTTCAGCGGCAGGTTTGTAAATTATTGTATGTATTCCATTGGAAAAGCATTTTTACTAAAGCCGTGAACTCAGTTATCTAGGTTTCCATAAAAATATGTGGAAAAAAAATCAATTAACAGACTTTTCTGATTCTACATCTTCGTAATATTTTTTGCAAGATTTGGGTTAGAGTTACAAAAAATATGCCAAGTTTAACAGTTTTCCCTTCAAAACCAGCTTCAAATAAAAACGAAGTTCGAGAAAAATAAGAAATAGATCCAATATATATAAAACCTAGTTTTCAGTTACTTCACAGCTATGCCGACTTATTTCAGAAATCTAGAGCTCGGCGGTCAAGTTTCCGATCACTTTGGTAATTTTCGCATGTTTTTGTGCTGAGAACGTTAAAAAAACAGGTCACATTCAGAAATCGGCAAGTAGCTGAAAAACTAGGAATTTTCTTTTAAAAAAACTGTAATAACAAAGCTTTCAATCTAACAAGGGAAGTGTTTTCAGACAGTGGTTGAGAATTTGTTCAAACTTTGGTCATTGGTACTTTTGGACACGCTGATCACAGCGCTGCTTTTATTTTTTGCCCCTTGCCCCTCACAAAAAAGTTATGGGCTCTGAAAGTGATTTCAATGCTAATTTCTCACTGTTGGAGTGAATTTTTGGAGGGGTTAGAAACAATCTGAGAAAGTAGCCTCATTTTTCAAAAAAAAAATTTTTTTGAAAAAAAGTCGCCATGGGGGCCCTTTGGAAATTTTTACAATTTTTGAAAAATTTTCAAATGTGCTAAAATAATTTCTAAACGTAAAGAACCGATAAAATGAGTCTTTTCATGAAATTTGGTATTGTAAATATTTCTGGAAATTACAAATGTGTGCTTTCTTTCAAAACTTTAATGGATCGTAGGCCTGCGGTAATCACCCAGTAGCACTCAAATCTTGTAAAAACATAGGTTTACATAATTTCTGACAAATTTATTACTGTTCCGCATCCAAACTGAGCAAATCTGGGTGGTTCTGACTAACAATTGATCAAAGATGGTTTTCCAGCAGTTCTTCAAGAAAATTTCAAAATGATTTCTTGGGTTTTTTTTTGAAACAAGTCAAAAATATTTTTTTTTTTTAATTAATAAAAATCTGAATGGAAATTTTTTCTAAAGGTTTTAACACACTTTGAGATTTCCAGCAAGATCAGAAAAAAAAGCAGATAACAAAGAGGGGAAAGAGGGATCGAACTAACTCTTGTCAGTTACCACCATCCCTCTTCACCACTACACCACACTCGCTGTTCATCACTGCTTCCACAATTTGTATAAGAAAGGTGGAGATCGCGCTCACGCTTTTAATGCTTTAACGGAGGTGAAATTTCAGACGCGTTTTTTCAGCTTCTAGGTACCGAGGGGCACGAAAAAAAGTTGTCTCGTTATTGACCATGTCCGAAAGTATATGTGTACCAATTTTCAAGAAATTCTCAACCACTGTCTGAAAACACTTCCCTCGTAAGTCTGTTTCTCATCCTCCAAAATTTTTGCAGTGATTGAAAACTCGACAACCGAGCTGCAGACTCATGAAAATGGTCGAAAAAAAAAAGATTTCCGTAGATCTTATTGACCAGTACTGAATATTCCAGGTGTAACATGTACCATCGAAGCCATCATTACAACAAGCAACGTGGCGAAATTGATCACAAACCAATTGTGACCACAACCTCAACAATGACCACTGTCACTTCCACACCAATTACAATTTCTCCTGCGCTTTCTGACGTCTTCTCAAGAAAAATTGAAATGTCGAAAATAGAAAAAGCCGAGAATCCATGTGATTGTGAAGTGAAGCATTGTCCTCAAAAGTGTCTCCACACACTTGTTTCCGGCACAACTGCAGCGCTGGACACAACAACGACAACACTAGAAATTTCCACTTCTTCCGCGTCTTCCAATAACTCAACACTGCCACAGGACAATTCAAAAGAATCTCAACTTCTCGTGAATTCATATCCATCAATCTTTCATCAAGTCTCATTTATGATCGTCATTTTTCTTATCACTCGTTTAGTTCTTTAATTTTTATTTTTTTGGTCAATGAATAAAGTCCAATTTATCAACAGATATATTTTAAGAGATGCGGTCGTTGGTATGTTTACAAATATAAAATAGACCCAGATAGCTGAACAAGCCTTAACATAAGACAACAATAACACCAAAAACACTTTTCCATGAAACAGACTAGAAACACACTTAAATTAATTTTACAAAAACCGAAGACTCAGTGGTCATAGATAGGCAACGGGTGGCCTTCCGTAGTAAAAACCCATTTATCAAGTGGCAAAACAGTTTGATCATCTCCAAGAAGCAAATATAGGTACTTGAAGGTTTCTCCAAGCAAAAACGACTCCATCGAGTCACGATACTGTACATTGATCTTTTTCACATTGGAGATTGAAGAGTATCCTCCAGTAGAAATTCGAGCATACTTCTCAATAGCTTGGAATGCTGCCCATCCCCATTCCTGATACTTTTTGTTGCCTGAAATCTTAGTTTGTTGAAGAAGGAAGTAGTTATTGGGTGACGAAGTTGTTAAACTCATAATTTATGTTTTGGTTTGAATTTCTTCAAAATCGTCAACAATTTTGACCTATGTTATTATAAAACAATTATACGTCACTCTCCTATTTCTTAAAACATGTGACAAGTTAATGAGCAATCTTACCAGTAAACCTGTACAAGTAGAACCATCCTTCAATCGCTTCTGGCCGGAGCAAGCAATGCGCATCCAGCGGTTTCACATACAAATCCTCCTTTCCAGGAATCATATTGAAATGAGCAATCTCTGGACCCAAACCAGTTGGATTATCGTACATGTTGTGGCAAGTCTCTCCTATCTTCTCAGCCATATCCATATGTTTACGTGGAAAACCATTTTGGCTTCCTTGCGATAAAGTTCCAGCGATGAAGCAGACAAGATGGTCCTGGAATATTATGAGATTGACATGCA
The DNA here is from genome assembly GCF_000004555.2 of Caenorhabditis briggsae. Classification (NCBI taxonomy): domain Eukaryota; kingdom Metazoa; phylum Nematoda; class Chromadorea; order Rhabditida; family Rhabditidae; genus Caenorhabditis; species Caenorhabditis briggsae. Next base: position 10,502,188 of record NC_013491.2, on the reverse strand, counting down.
AACTTGGCAAAAAGATCTTACCATTTTGGGAGAGTATGTCTCTCCACTCAGTAGCTCTCCAATGAAAAACATTTTATTAGGCTCTGAGTTTCTATACAAATGCTTCTCCATGGCTGCCATAGCCTTTCCGTAGTCGTCTTTCAACCAGTCAATAGTCTTTCCAGTCTGAATCCACTGTTTGAACAAGTACTCGTAATAACTGTCTGATCTGGCTCCGAAGGTAATGGTAGCGCCCTCTGAAGAATAAGATTTCAGTTTCTCGTTAAACTCGATAATTGTCTACTTTTGAATGTTCCTGTATTCGCATTGATGAACATTCCACACAACCCTTCATGATCACATCCGATTTTATGAATGTGTTGTGAGACATTGAATGATAGATCTTCATAGGTGGAATTGCCACTTGCTCGGGAGATGGCTCGATATTCCAATTGGACAGTTGTGACTTCGGAGAGAGATGAATCGGATCCCCATTGTGGATTGGTGCCTGTTCTGAAACAAAAGTAGGTTTGAATTGTGTCAGGGTCATCAATCCTTTTTTCTTAAGAGCAATTACAAATCGAAAGCGTTACGAACATCACAAAGAACTATTTGTTCATAACAAGACCAGGGAACCGATTTTTCGGGGACAATGGTAATTTGTTCTCGAGGGCAGACAGCTATCAATCTTCCGACAATTTGTTCTCACCTCTTGAGCAAATTAACATCACTGAACGGAATCGGTGATGGCGATTTGAACGCCGACAGCAGCCGATCTCCCAGATCAACCGATTTTTCCAGGAACATTTCATTTCCAGTGAGATAGAAAGCACTCATCATTCCACCAAGAACACGAATGGTGCACTCAAAAAAGTTCACCATTCTGTCCTTTTCGAATGTCAACTTGTTTTGAATCCATTCTGTTGCTTCGGCGGCTTCTGTAAAAAAATGCAGAATAGAATTTCAACTTAAAAATAGTGTCTTACCTTCTTCAAGACCCATAATCAGTGCTGTATCCAGACCATCAACGATAGTCAATCCGGTGTCAAACCAATCGGAATACGATTTGCTGACAGGCTTCAGAGTGTCGTGTCCCCATGCATACTTCTTGTATCCAAGCCAAGCATGTTGGAATGCTTTCACAACAGCTTTTTGTCGTTCATTGTCCGGTCCTGAAAGTTTCATTCATTTCTCAATGATAGGATTATGACTTACCGTTGAACTTGACACTTTTGCCTGTTGCCCTGTGTGCCTGTTTGTGTGCAGGACTGTTTTCCGCATCACTCTGACGATTGTCCATCTCAACTGCCATGTCATCGTTAACTCGTTCATCATCTTCTTTCGGGTTTTCCGGCTTTCCACCAATAATTTGCTCGTTGATAATGATTGGATCTTGGTTCTGAAACATCATTTTAATAACAACAGTTCCAAGTTTTGATAATTTACTGACTTGATTTGGTACTGCCATCTGATGAACGTCCGTCGTAATTGCGTTACTGCAGATTTTCAGAAGACCGAAAAGCAGGAAACCGATCAAGAATAACAATCCAATCTTCACTCCGGTGCTCCTTTGTGCGAACCACTGCAAATTCAAAAGAATAATGATTTTTAATTCAAAAATTAATGTGAATGAACTAAAACTCACAAATCTGGCTCGAGTTCTGATCCGACGAAGTGTTTGGTTGCGGTTGTTCTCATTATGGTATAGCGGCAAGCCTGGATCGTCCCGTGACAGCCGCATTTCAGTCAATTAACCCTGAAAATGTCTTAATTCTGAGCATGAATACGATTCTCTGAGGTTTGGATAGGTAAATTAGAACAGAGACAAAGAGAAATACAAAGTTTTGGTGTCAAGTTAAACGTAGGATCGTTTGAAAGACATTAGAAAGATAAATTCTGAGAAAACTTGAGCAAAAGATGAGGTTTGTAGTAAATTTAATATGCAAATTAGTGCGCACTCGCAATGCGCTATTGATTTTCCACTGGCACATTTCTCGATGTTGACGCGTAACGCGCATCGAGGAAGAAGAAAAGAGGCATACGTGGAGGAGACAATATGTTCGGGGGCACATACATACATGCTGACCTAGTGAAGACAAAAAACGAAATAAGAAAAGACAGAAAAAGGAAGAGAAGTATTTATCATATGTAAGTGGTTCCCACTTGGAAAAAGTTTTGCTATATGCTGGCGGAAAACGGACACCTCAACAAAAAAGGATGATGAATAATATTTTCGCTGTGCAAATATAGTGTATTTTTCCATTGTTTCATGAAAGACTGAAGAACATAAAATTGAGAATGAAATTGGAACATAATAAAGTGCAGGGAGGGGAGTGATGATAAATGAAGAGTGAATGATTAGTTTCAGGTGATTGAGTATAGATTTTTCCATACTTTTTCAATAAACAGGCGAAACAAATTCTCAAATAAAAAAAACACAAGGTTACCCAAACAATCTTAATTATTTAGTTTTTTTTTATATTTTGTTTGTGCTGGAATCCTATGAAAATTTTTTTAACGCGATGAAATCAAAAAAATTACAAAGACAACGGACATCGAGACACGAACAGCTAAAAGTGGCAACGGAAAACGGACAAAATTTCAAAATCAAGGAGTATTTTCCAGAAAAAAAAACACAAATGAAATTAACAAAAGAAAATTTCAGTTTCCATGTTCCTCGCAAACGACGGACTAAAATTTTTCAGCGGATATCGAAAAAAATTTTCGTTGACTGTCCGGGCATCGTTGCTTCCGATGGTTGCAGACATTTTGAACATTCCAAATACTTCACGGATGAAAAATGCAATCAAGATTTGAAACAGTTTCTCTTTCGATTGGAAAACTAACAAACTTGGTATTTCAAAATTATTATTGACATCATCGAAACTTTTTCGAATAAATAAAATCGTCAATTTTTCATAATTTTTGTCACTGATTTTTTGTTTTTTGTTTTGTTTTTTATATTTCAATTTTCATTTTTTTCTTATTTTTTTTTATGAATTTTGTAATACATTGACCCGCCAGAAGCGTAATTGACCTGCTAGGAATAAGAAACAGAAATTTTTTCAATGTTTTTTCATGACCTCAAGGAAAAATTATAAAAATTTTTTCCCAAAATACAAAGTTTTGTATGTTTCTTGTGAAGCAATTGAAAACACAAGTTCTCTCAAAATTTGACCAAATTTGGATTATTTTGAGCCGAGTTATAGCCAAACTCCTAAACCATACCTTTTATGCTCCAGTGAGCACATCTCAAGAGCAAGTGTTCCAAACCGCTTCAAATTTTTTTTGTAGCTATTTGATCAACACCAAACATTTTTCATTACAAAGAAAATCTTTAGAAAGATTGTGACGGAACATTTTTCTTTTTCTGGAGTCATCGTCACGTCTGTGAAGATTCTGAAAACATAGAAATTGATTGAGTTCCAAAATTTCATGTAACTTTTATTTGGAAATTCAGCTACATTTAACGAAAAAGAGTGAAATTATTGGACAAGTTTGAGCGAAGTTATGAACAAAAGTATAGAGTGACTCACTAATGTTCGCCACTGTATCTCCCAAATTCTGCAATGATCAGTAGAATGTACATTTCATAACAAGTAATTTCCGTTGTAAATACCACCTCATGAGACTTTTTTATGGTCATCATAAATGCATGTTGTTTTTTGCACTATTCGTATGTTTTTTCTTTCCTCGAAAACTCCATTCTTCTTCACTTTTTCACTTGTTCTTAGTTTATGGGATAATCTGTTTTCGATTCGAAGTTAAACGAACGTTTACGCCAAACAGAGAAGAGTAACATTCCAAACTTATTTTCATTAAAGCCGTTCAAAAAATTTTATTTCGCGTGAAGCGATTAATAGGTGCTGCCGTGCAGCACAAAAACCTGCTAACAAAATAGTACTGTTTTGAGTAATTTTGGAATTCGACATCGTCTCGATGAAGTTCGTATAAGAACAATGTATTTTCTACGGGAAAATTAGAGAAACATAGTTTTAGTAGACATTTGAATTCAACTAATCACTTTGAATTCAACTAATTACTTTGAATTCAACTAATTACTTTGAATTCAACTAATTACTTTGAATTCAACTAATTACTTTGAATTCAACTAATTACTAACTCGGTTTATCCTTCATCTCCCAATTACTACAAATGTATGTCCCTGTTATATCTCCTAGTTTCATAGACATTTCACGTGTTAGTGGTTTTCTCCCCTTCGTTGAAATAAATAAATAAAGATAAAAAAGATAAAGTTGTTCCGAGAAAACTGTCCCTATATATTGACAATAGTTTGATATAAAATACTAATCAATCAAAAAATGAGGTGCATCTGAAACGCATCACGTTAGCATTAGGTTTGCAGGAACATCTAGTAGGTTTGTATTGACAGCATCTGTATACTCGACTGTCGGCTTGTAACTTCTGGTCATAAGTTGAGCGGGGTTGGGCTTTTGGACGGATAAGTTATGTTCGCAACCAGAAAGTTGAAATACTACTAGGTCTGGACCTTGTAAGAAATTTTTCAAAGTTTTTAGGCTTTAGTAGCGGTCTTAACTGAATTCTAAACAAATTCTGACTGGAAGCTGCCACACCAACCTAAAAAAGTAGTTCTTTGTGAGCCTATATTTTGAATGTGCAACATCACCGAAATTATTCAAACATTTGACCCAAAATGATTTGTAACACCAATCGCGTGGTCGTATGAAATCAGGCTCAATTAATTTGCAGGGTTACCATATGATTTTTAATTCAAGACCAGATTTTTTCAGTTATGATGTTAGTATTTTTTGTGTTTTTGTGACGCGAAATCTTCTTACAAATAATTGGTGCTCCATAGCAGGTCTGGTCTGATCATCAAGTCCCATAACAAGGTAAAGCGCAGATTATCTATTGTTTTGATGTTTAAAATCGTGTGATATCTTGCACATCAAGAACTATTGTGTTCGAGGCTGATATAAAAACAACATTTGTTCGATTAACAGGAGTGATCAGTTCATTTTGTTGTTTTCAAGAGTCTTGAACAATGGGAATGAGAAGAAAAAGAGATTGTGTGGGGGAGGGAGGGGGGGGGGCTAAGAGAGAACGTCTCGAAAGAATTGATGTACAATACTAGAGGCTAGCAGGATACACGAAAATTCTTATTTAGTATGAGAAAAAGAGAAATAAATTAATTTGTGAGAGATCATTGTTTTGCAATCGGGATGGAGGGTTTGTTTTTGTTGGTTCATAGACAGGATGGTATTTACTTTGGAATGAAATTGACATTTTCCATGTATTTGCGATAGCGTTCCGCCTGTGAAGACGTGAAGCAACCCGAGATGGTGAACATACAGTTGCGCCCGAAAGATCTCTTCAGCTTGTCGAGTCTGGAAATGTGGAGATTAGGGCATGAAGTAGAAATTCCAAAAGTCTTGCGGAAACGTCAGAAGGATTTCGAAATCTGATGAAATCTGCAGATGAATGTTTAACTCACTCGGAGACATATGGTCCGAACTGATCGTTGGTCCTGGCGACAATTTTATTGTCGCCATCGATGAACAACGCTGCTTGAGCAACGGCAAAGATCATAATGAGCACAAGTACTGACATGTTGGGCGACATCTGAAATTTGCCTGAATATCCGAGAAAACTGAAACGGGAAGAAAATTAGAAAAAAGAGGCGGAGTCTCGAATCAAAGCAGAAACTATGGAGACGTCAATACCGGTGAAAATAAGCAATTAGTATTTCGAAATGTCTTAGTATCGTGTAATTTAGCAAAATACAGAGAAATGGAAAACAAATCTAAAATTTTGGTATTTCCAATGACAGGTTTGGCGTCAAAATTTGTGAGCTGAAAACAATTTTAAGAAATCTTATATTTTCATCATGCGAGCAAAATATTTAGATTGAATTCTCTAACAAAAAGAACGGGCTCATTTTGAATTCAGTAAAATCGTAGGGTGTGAATTGAATTATAACAATAGGAGCTAGCCCTAGAAGGTTTGGCTGAGAGCAAAAAATACAGACAAAGTATCAGATTTCCTTTAATTCTGAATCTAACATTCAGAGCACCCTCTTCCCCTATTCTTTATTGCTTTTACAATAACACTTTAACATTCTGGAGAGTACAACGTCTAGATTCTGAATATCTTGGTGGGGTCTGTTCCTTCTTCACACCCAGAACACTACACAACATAAGGATGAATAGCAGAACCCTATTATAAAATGGCAATAGGTAACTTGGCTCACAATTCAACTCTATTCAATCCATGGCTACCTAATGAATGTCAGACACAATGAACTGAATCTGAACACAAAAAGTGTCAGGGACGCGAGTTGATCCTATTTCTTATCAGTGCCGCTTTATATACCTGAAGGGTGGAGCCAAAATGAGAAAGAAAAGGGGTGGGGTTAAAGAAAAAGGTGGGAGTTTGGGGTTGGACGTGAAAATCTTGACAGCATCTATATTTGAAACAGCTTCTCGTTTTCAGCACTTTCACCTGTTCGGTTGTGTGATTGAATTCTGCGAAATCGGGAAGAAACACTACAAAACTGCATGATGTCGGAGACTTGGCAAGTTGTTGGTGCTGGGTGAAAAAAAGAGGGAAAGGAGTGAGAAAGTAAAAATAGTTTTCAAAAGGAAGCCTACGTTTGATTTCACACTCAATTCCAGAGAAGGAAGTGCTGAGTGAAGGAGAATCAAATTAATATAATTGGGGTGGCTCTGTGGGGTACTAGTAAGACACGGAGGTTATTTATGTACATGTAACATGTCCTGTAATCTATGACCTGAAATTCAGACGTTTCTTCTTAGAATTCCAAGGTTCAGAAAGTTTTCCAAGGCCTTCTAAAAATAATTTTAAAAGGGAAAAACTAGAGAGAGCAGAAAACTCTGAACTTTGCATCTTCTAAGAACATCAATGAGTTCGCTCATCTAGAAACACCCTTTTCAAATGACTTGGGTGTTTTTTGAGTAGATAAACTCTGATGAAGAATAAGCTATTTTCTAATATGCGCATTCGAGAAGAAAAATAAGCTTACGTAGGCTGCCAAAACCAATAAAATTATTTACCTCTTCCAGAAATACAAAAATCTCTGGATTTGATTCTAGAGGAATGCCAGATAGGGTTATTATGTCTGAGCTGAAAACTTTGGATTCCAGTGTCTCGGATAAATGAAGAAAAAACAACCAAAACACAATTATGTCGGAAGCTTGTATAGACATCCTTCCTCAAATCCACGTTTTTTGAAACAACGTACAACCAGAAAAATAACAAAACAAAATGGGACATCGTCTAAGCAAACCAGCCGTTTTTATGTGAATGTTGACACGTTGAAGCCCACTCAAAACAAGATCCGTTAGCGTTTATGTACTTCGGCCTAAGCCTGACGCTGCGTAGTAGACGAGCTAAAACTGGAAGTGCTCGATGTTTTTGCGTAGGATTTTAATCCTGGACGGGCTTCTCGAAATCATTGAAATTGAAGCCTCAAATTAAAAACAAAGAGTTCAAAATGTGATTTTGGGATCGTACGATGTTGCAACGCATTTTTTTTTGGAAGTTTTGAGGGGGAAGTGATAAGCAATTCCACATCAATTTTCAGGCAGAAAAAATAATAATTTGAAAGAAAAATGATTATTCAGATGATGAAACGGTATATAGGTCAAACTTTCATGATACTAGAACTCTCATAGACCACTAGTATTTCTTCAAGGACCAAGCATTTTTAATCCCAGAACTTTTTCGTTTGATCACTGTTTGTGGTGGAAATTCACATGAAATAAAGTTGTAAAAATTTGTGATTTTCTCAATTCAGGTTCTCGAAGGGAAAAAAGACGCTGGGTGTTCTTTATAGCGTTGTATCATTCTCCACACATACTGCAGACCATCACAATCTGATAAGACGGGAATTGCCCGCAAATTAAAACTGTTTCGCCGCAAAGTTTCTCTTCTTTAGTGATTATTTTGATTGTGTCTTTTTTGTTTTCTTTTTGTCTTTTGCATCGGAACAAATTAATGTCTTATTGTATGACGTATTTCTACCCTGTTTAATTTAGCATTCCAGAATATTTAACGAAAATCTTCAGAAAAGCTTTTTATGACTTTTTTTTATGCAGTGACATTTATGAAAATTACGAGTGAGGGATATTTTTTGATCAAAAGAATTCTCAAGGACCTTTGGAATAAATTATTGATGGTAGGAAGAACGCAGTTCAAAAAAATATCCTGTGAGAATTTTTTCGAAGTTCCGGGATAATTAATAATTTTTTAATGGAAAATGGAAAAAAATGTTCCTTAAAAAGTTATCAGGGAAGTGGAAACAAGAGAATTTGAATGGAATTTTGCATCATAATATAAATAAACTCCAATTTTTATAATATTGCATTTTCCAATTTTTGAAGTTCTTGAACCTACAAAAATAACCCAAGTTCCCGAAAACTCTTCTTATCTTATCAATCGCATCAAACGACCCCCAAAACCAGAGCCATAAAACTGAAGATAAGATTTGCCTCTGCAGCTCAATTAGCGTAGCCCCATTTTTTTCTATTCCTGTCTTTTTCATCATCTAGCATTCTTCTCCTCTACGTTACATTCTACAACCTTTCAGATGGGTTCTATTTCTGCAATTCACCATATAGAGTTTATTGTCTCCAACGCGCTACAGTCCGCTTATTGGTATTGCAGCAGTTTTGGATTCCAAAAGTTTGCAGAAAGGAACACGGAAGTCTCGACAAGTTACGCATTGAAAAATGGAACGGTTAGTCAGTTTTTGGGGTGTTAATGAAATTGAGGGTGAAAGAATGAATCAGGCTGAAAGGCTAACTTATTATTGGTCGCCCACACCCGTGTTGGCCTCATCCAACCCTAATCTTATTACCGAGTCTAAATTTTTTTCCTTTATCCCCCTTTATTTGTTTCGGGAGTCTTTTCAGTTACCATAGGCAAAAAAAGAAAAGCGTTCCTTTCAGGCTCGCGTTATCATTACGTCGTACAATTGTGCTAACGTCTACACGGAACAGCTTATCAAACATGGGGATTTCATCAAAGACGTCGCATTCCGTGTTGACTTCCTAGATGGCGTTTTACAGGTGATTTCTTATATTTATTGGATGTGCTAAATCACAACAGAAAAAATTAAATACATATGATTAAGTCGTTATTTTCGTTATGATTCCGTTCTGTTGCTTTCAACAATTGATTAAGCTGGGGGTAATAATGGAATCCACCTGGAATCCCACGCTAATATGTCTGAGAATTTTTTCTTTCTAATATGTCTGAAATTAAGAAATTTTGAGAAGAAAATGAAGAAAAAAGAGCAAAACACAGTTTGGGAACACCGAAGAATTGGTTTAAAAAATTCCTTATAAGGAAGAATTCAGGCAATCCAACCCACATACTATGATTTCGGTGAGATTACGAAAAGGACGTTCTTGCAAAAATTTTGCAGGAAGTGAAGTCATTTCAAATTAGTCGAAAAATCAGTAACTAAACCCTGAATTTAAGATTCTTGATTGGATTACTGAAAACATTTTGGTGGAAATTTTTTAAAAAGTTTTTCCAGAGCTAGGAATTTTCGTAGCATTTTTTTGAAAAGCTGCGTAACTCAAATGTCCAGATCCTGTAAGTACAGTAATTCTTCAATTGTTTTTCAAAGGGATTTAGTCACTTTTATGCTCAGCTGTGTTACCTGATTAATAGAATTTCGCTGCGTACACCTGAAATGTTACTTTTTTTGGACTGACGCTGGAAAATCCAATTATCCAGTTAGCAGTGAACTTTCAGTGCATGACTGTTTCTCAAATAAAACATCTGTCTTTAAATTTGCAGGTGACAATACATAAGTTCATCACTATTATTTCACTCGAAATCCAATGTTTTCTATTTCAGAACTTGATGGAAAATGACATCAAAGTTATTCAACAGGGAGAAATCAAGACAAAGGAGGGATTAGTTCGAACGGCCACACTACTTGCTGATGTAACGAAATACACGCGTTTCGAAAAAATATAGAAAAATTATTTCATTGTAGGGAAGTGATGTGACGCACACACTTTATGAGTTGGGATCATTCACCGGAAACTTTCTTCCTTATTTCACGCCGACAGCTAATTTTGAGTTGTTCGACAGAATGTAACTTAGAAAGAAAACAAATAGTCGGGATGAAAAACAGATTGGTTTCAGAGAAAGGATGCCAGCAATTCTAATGGACCACGTAGTCCAGAACTATCCAATTGGAGAGATGGAGGCAGCGGCTGACTGGTATTATAAGACGATGAACTTGAAAAGGTTCTGGTCAGTGGATGATAAAGTCGCCACTTCGGAATTCTCTGCGATGAGTGCGTGGCTCTTGGTTAATGAGGATCATACGGTACAAATGACGCTCGCCGAAGGAGTGAAAGGGAGAAAAGGGAAAAGTCAGATTGAGGTAGATACATTTTTAATATGTTTCGAATCTGCAAATGACTTTTTTCAGGAGTTTATCAGTTTTCATGGCGGTTCTGGCGTTCAACACTTTGCCCTTCTTGTTGATGACATCATTTCAGCGGTTCAACTAATGAAGACAAGGTGAAGCGTGTACGTGAGCGTTCTTTATAATGTTGTCAGTTTCAGAAGTGTGGAGTTTCTCACGATCCCTGGTGAATACTACAATATTCTAGAAGAGAGGCTGAGCAGGACAAATTTGAATGTAAAGGAGGATTTGAAAATGGTAGGTACCGTAGAACCTGTATTAAAAGGGCCAGACCTTCGATTGCAAGACCTCTTCATTAAGAGGATGCTTTTTAATTTTTCCGGCTTTTTTCTTGAAATTAGTCACTGAAAAAATCGGTGAGTTCTGGTCCGAAATTCATTGAAATCTATCAATTGTACCGAAATTGATTAAGCTTTTGAAAAAACCCTTATTTATGTGAAACAGTATAATTTCCGAAATGATTTCACTGAAATCGTACGGAAACGCTTAATATCAAAAAACGCATTTAGAAGGGGGCCTTCCTGTCTTTATACCAAAAAAAATTGAAATAATTCTATTGAAAATCTTTAATATCCATGTTCTGAGTCCCTGTCTAAAACTCTTATCCCCTTCCAGATCCGCAAGCTCAACATCCTGATGGACTTTGATGAGAACGGGTATCTCCTCCAAATCTTTAGTAAGCCTATGCAAGATCGGCCTACCCTATTCATAGAGATAATCCAAAGAGCCAACTTCAAGGTGAGTTAGCTCTACTGATTTCCTTTATACCTATTGTTTCTTTTAGGGATTTGGTGCCGGAAACTTCAAGGCGTTGTTCGATGCAGTAGAACGTGAACAAGAGAAGCGAGGAACCCTTTTCTGAACAATTTTAATGTGTAATTATGGGTATTAGTTAAGATACCCGGAATGAACGCGTGTTATCAAAATCATTTCGTTCATTTGCTCATAAACGTTGTCTCAAAATCATCCTTAGTTATCAACAGTTCAAAAACTCAAAACCATAAGAATAATCTTCTAATAAATTTCTATGTGTGGGATATACCATCAGCAGCAGATTAGAAAGAATAAAGTTCGCATAAGCTCTTTTATTGGTGTGTTTTTCTTATCTGAGTGAAAAAAAAACTATTCCGCAGTTTATTGGATTATCACAAATTCGTTCTGTTACCGTAGTCATTTTTAGGCCAGGAGGGGATATTTTGCTGTTTTTTAAAATTCTGTTTCTCTTGAGTTCCTGTCGGTTTAAATTACGAAAATTCTGGCATTTGAATGATCTTCTGATTTCTAATTTCTCCAAAGTTTGAAAACATCTCTTCATTTTCTATAATATTGACAAAAATGAACAGCTCCCTCTAAAAATAAAATCAGATAAAAGTTAGTCACCTCATCACTATAAAAAAGGATAACAAATGAAACAAAACTTGAAAAAGTCAGAACCATTCAACCAAACGTCCTACGGTATGCTTTTCGTGAGATTTCGAAAATAGTTTTTGAGACATGTTATCCTTCTTTTCTCAGCTTTGGTAAGACCTGGTTTTTGTGGTACTAACCTCATTTTTCCCTATCAAGCTGGCACCGGCCTACTGTAATTTGATAATATCGCAAATTTGCTAATTATTGGAATATCGACAATTTAATAATAGAAAGCCTTCTGGCAGACTTGATTGACATCTTACAGCTGAACGATGATAATAAGATACATAGTCACTGAATGAGGATCACGGTATATCATGATAATGAGGATCATAAAAGTAAATGTGAATATTATGAAGTGGTTTTATGGTTGCGAATCAGAGAATCGTAATCGACTATATATTTACAAGGCACTGTAAATTTTCATATTCACAGTTTTAGGCCACCGTGTATCTCAGATAGTATCTGCAATTCATAGGAATCTCTTGAATTTAATATCACACTACCTTTCACAACTTCCCGATCACTTAACCTATTATCCCATTCTAGTCGATGCCCTAACTACCGTTTTCTCACGGCTTCTGATGTCACACGTAGGTGCCATTCGTAAGTCTATTTTTGTCTTGAGCAACTGTTGTTCCTACAAATCTCGTGGGTTTCAGTAAGTATTATTCATCTGAAAATTTTCTTTTTCAAAAAAGTGCTAAATATAACTCAATGTGTGGGAAACCTCTAGTTTTAAGTTCATCAAATCAAATGAAAGTCAGAAGAAGTTCAGTCAACTGTCACAGCCAGGTGCCAGGCTCCTCCGATATTCCAGTATCGTCATTTATTTTACCAAGATTCATATCATTTGTTTTTGAATCCGAAACTATCCCGGAATTCGAGAAAAAACTAGGAACAAGCAGTTTGTGAAAACTCTCGGAGATCCATGCTCAATTTCCGGTGTTGAGGGTGTGTTACTCACAAAATTTCAATTCGAAACAAAAGTGATATTATTCCGATTCCAGTCTCGAAAAAAATTCGCAACTCGTGCCGGAAATTGTTTTTTTTTTTTGGTCGTGGATTTTTTCAACAAAAAACAGCACTTTATTGTTTTTCTTCCTTCAGTTTTGAAAATAGAGTTACAGTAACCCGGTCGATGATAATTTTGTTGCGGCCAAGTGTTCTTCGAATTTTCTTTTATTAGGTTGGCGGGAAAGTCTTTGTCACTTTTTCAATAGTTTATTTCTCAAAGAAAAAATAACCGAATAATTAATTATATTGTCCATCATTATCAACAACATGTCTCCAACGTTCCCTCAATTTATGGATTCCATTGCGGTAGAATCCAGCCGGGCGTGAGGCAAAGTATTGTTTGAGTGCCGCTTCGACCGCTCCACGGGAATTGAAGCTTCTTCCTTCGAAGGCACGTGTCATATCGCCAAATAACCAATAGTCGGAAGGAGCAAGATAAGGAGAATACGGGGGGTGAGGGAGAACATTCCATCCATATCCCATCAGCTCCTGCTTCACTTGTTTCGAAACATGTGGGCGAGCGTTATCATGTTGATAGTACACTTTCTTGTCTTTCAGGGCCGAACGGTCGACTGCTTTCTTGAGGTTTCGTAGTTGAGTAGTGTAGAGGTCTCCAGTTATTGTTTTGCCCTCGGGCAGAAGTTCCCAGTAGATGGGGCCGTCCACTCCCCACCACACAGAGAGCATAACTTTTTTCGGATGAAGGTCGGGTTTGGGGACATCCTGTGGGCTCTCTCCTTCTCCAACCCACTGGGATTTCCTGTGGTGATTATCGTAGAAGACCCACTTCTCATCTCCGGTTATTAGCCGGTCCAGCCATCGATCGCCCGCGTGGAGAGTGAGAAGAGTAATCGAATCGTCGACTCGGCGGTCAAGGTTGGCTTGAGTCAGGTGATGACGTATGAATCGACCAAAAAGTTTTCTCATTCCAAGAGACTTCAAACCTTCAAGGACTGTGCTATGGTGAACTCCGAATGTGACAGCTAGTTCACGGCTAGATTGAAATGGATCCGATTGCAATGCGTGCTTCAGCTTGTCCAAATCCAACTCACGGGGTCTCCCAGAGCGATCCTTTTCATCGAGCGAGAAGTCATCTTTTTCGAAACGATGGAACCAATTGCGAATAGTATTGTAGTGAGGGGCATGTGTGTTGTACACATTCTTCAAGAAAGTTTCCGAATCCTTCATCGTGGTGTGAGATAGGAAGAGGTAAATCAAAACATGTCTGATGTGAATAGCAGTGGGAACAAACATATCGTTTCAATTACAGATGAGGAGCAGGGAAGGAAATGGGGACTTGTTTATATGGAAGGTTCTTATCACCTTGTTATCACTAGAGTCGATATCATACACAGCCTCCATATACGAGAACAGTGATTAAACAAACAGAGTGACAAAGACTTTCCCGCCAACCTAATATATTATCTTTTTTCTTCTATTTTTGAATTAAAATTTACAGTAACCCGAAAAATATTTGTTGTTGCGGTAAAGTGTTCCTTGAAAAGTCATGAATCTTGAAATATTAATTTATGGGCTACCAGAGCTTATACATTGTTAAATCAAAGCACAATTTTCTGAAAAAGTTGATTACTTTTTATAGTAATCCTTGGAAATGTTGATGAAATGTAAGAACCAGTAATCTTCTAGCTTTTAGGAGGTTGATTTTCAAAGAGCATGGTGATTAATGGGAATTAACAAACATTGCACCTCAGAAGTCCATCTTTAAGATTCGAATAAGAATGTGAAAGTTTAGATGAAAAGCCTTTTTCTCAAACAGTTGGTATTTTTTTAATAGAATACAGTTTTTTTTTGAATAAATATTTGATGACTCCATACCACCAATACTTTCAGATATTCAATGTGCCCTGGTTGTATCTAGTTCAGAAACTATTGAGTTTACGAGCCTTAGAATATATGTAACCTTTAGAAACCATTGGATTACTGTAGCTTCCAAATTTGCAAAAAAAGTGTTCAATAATCTGAACACAATTGTAAAACAATTGAAGCGAGCCAGACAATATTGAAGGTCAGACGAGATGTGTATCCATAAAAGTGTGAAATTCGGAGAATGTTTGGTGGAGTAGATAATTTTATCTGTTCACCGTTTCTAATTCTATTAACCCATAACTCGATGATGTGAACTGAGAATAAATGTTCAAAAAGTTTCGGATTAGCTGGTGCTCGTGTTACTTTCATTCAGAAAATTTTGAAGGATGTTACTGTACTTTTTCTCCATCTCGGTCGGAGAATATAGACATTGTACAAGACAACGGTAAAGTCGTGGCCCCAAGTGTCGTGACGACAGCTACCGTAACCTGAAACATTTTTTTTAAGTTTGGTCTGTTTTACGACGATTTTTTCACAATGACTTCTCACGAATAGTATTGGGAAATCAACAGGAAAATCGAAAAAAAATACAGAAACTAAAATTTAGAAAATTTGATTATTTCTTATTTTTTCTTATTTTTTTTTATAATACCGTGTCTTTTTTCAGGGGATGTTCATTCCAACTTTTTCTCCATCGTTCTTAGTCAGTTTTCTTTTTATCAAATTCTCTTTCACAATTTTTACTGATCTGTAACTCCCACTTGAACCAATCCAATCAAACAGTTACATGACTCATTCCAGTTTATTCATGATCCGTTCGCCCACTCAATTGCCTTCTAAGCAACATGAATGCTACAAGTTTCCAGAAGCTTCCATTCTAGAAATGTTCCCACGGAAATCATAATCTTTTATCTAACAGGTTGTAGTGAAAAACAACTAACGGAGGTTTCGTGGGAAAGTCAACGTGTGTATATGCCAACGTTTATTCTCAGAACTTCTTCGATTACTCTTTCTGCATGACTTGCTAAATTTGTCAAAACACAATATTTCAGATGTGCGGCATAAACGTTTGGAGCAGAAGCTGGAACTGGTTCAGGCGAAAGTATCCTAGTCTCAGATCGATCCGTGTCAACGGTGAGTTAACTAAAATGTATTTCTAGAAATTTTAAATAGTTACCGAATGAGGATTTTTTCTTTCATTGAGTTCAGTTCAGAAAAATTGATTAAAATTAAAATTTCAATCATAAAAAATATATTGTGGATACAGTATCAAAAGTTAGTTGTCGTTGTAGGAATTCCCGACACGGCCACCGGCGCTTCTCTTCCACATCCTCGATTTTTTGTACGAGAAATAACCGGTAAGTTTTGTTAATTTTGTTTTCAAATTTTTTTAAAATGAGATTTCGCGACAAAAGTTTTGAGGAACAAAGATTTTCCCTCGCAGTCTTTTGCTTTTTTAAAAATACAGTAACATATTTCATTTGAATTTTTGAATTTATTTTTATTTTTACTACTCTCAAGGCATAACGAAACAATTAGTACTTGTTTGCTGCTTGGATTTCTTCAACCACACTAATTTACGCCCACCAAGCCCTCATGAGTAACTCAAGCATTACTCATAACATCATATGATATTTTCAATTCTGTGGAGCATGGTGCGCTAGGTTTAGAGTATATAAGTTTAGTATACATACACAAGATATTTCAGGAAATGCTATTTTTCTTGAATCTCACTTTTCGCAATATTTATCTGAATTTCTTTTGTCGTGCCTAAATCTGAGCAATGAGCAATGCATTGTTGTCTGGAGATAGGACTAATAAAATTGATAACAAGCTATTGTCAAAAATCATAATCCTCATGAGCCAACACACGAGAAGAAGTCTCTGACGAGCGAAGAATGTCGTATAAATATGAAGAAGAAACTGGTTATTACGAGGCATTCAAAACTTTCCTTCGAGTTCGGTTTACCTAATTTTTAAGTTTGGAAAATGTTTTTCATACTAGTAAAGGAGGAAGTAGTATGTTGAGCTCTCCTTTCACATTTTTTAAAAATTACGGTAATTGACAGATTTTTTGTGTTTTGAAATATAATTTTAAATGTCCTTTTTTCAACCTTTGATAATTCCAAATATTGTTTTAATGATTATCTTATAGCATATGTATTATAATTCTGATCTTTTGTTGAAGTACACATATAGGACATATAGGTCTTCGTTCATTTCAACATCTCCTCCCGTTTTCAGCAGTTTTTGAAAAAATATATTGCGTGTGATATAACAAGTTTTATTTCAGCTATCTCTGCATTGGAAAAGCCGCAAAAAATCATCCCGTGCTCCCCGAATTGCGTTTATGTGCTAGAATTATTCAGACAAAAGGATAAAATGGAATCAGAGCTGCATCCGGGTCCGATCGCTCCACACCGTGGATTCAATGAGAAAAGCCGTAAAGTACTCATCGGTTCGACCTACAATGGAGGTGGGGGCTGTGTAGGTTTTCCAATTTATTTATGTTATTCGAATACTCGAAATGTCACGCGTGAAATATCGCGATGCATATACTAATTACCGGTTTCGAGTATTGTGAGCCTAGCTTCTTCTTCTCCTTCACAAAAACTTTTTTGTTTTTCAATTCTGACTGATAATACCTCTTTCACATTATTCAAACATCATTTCAAAAAAACAATGTTGGCACCTTTAAATAAGAGTCAAACCTGCTGTTTTTTGTTTATTCGGTTGTCTTTCTCTCTATCGTAAAACTCAATTTCCTGTTTCATTTCCGTTATTAAAAACACTATATGAGGCATCACCATGAGAATGAAATCGAGGCGGAAACCTTCATTATGAGCAAGAGGAGTATTCCACCCTCACATGTTATTGAGCGATTATTTTTCATTACTAGAGTCAAAGAAAAATGTCAAGGGAATCCGCGAAAAAAATTTCTTCGCGTTTCAGACACATGTCAATTTGACGCCCCTTTCGTATTGTAGAGCTTCTTCTCCTTCTTCAATTTATTTTTTCGGTTTCAGGCATGCCAAAATCGGCAAGTGAGTTCGATCTCCGCAAGAAATTCAATGGCTTAGTCAGCAAAAAGAAGGGTAGCAATGGTTCTAGTCCACAAAGTCAATCATCGGTCTCATCAATCCCTGAAAATGGTAAGTGAGACTTGATAGTAGAGTTCAGACCGTTTCTCAGTAGTTTTTATAAATTATGTTTTCCCAACTCCAACGCATTTTTTAGCAATGTTCGATACCATTGGTGAGCGTCCAACTGTAAAGAAGCATATGAAACTCGGAGATGTCGGAAAAACTCGCTCTTGCGTTGAATTCAAAACCAACGATAAACGGCTTCTCCGCACTTTCCAAGAAGACAACATCATCAAAATGCCAAGCATGGACTCAGACATGGGAAACGATCAAGACACCGGGGTAGCAGATCTTTGTCTCAGTTTTGAGGGGCTCGGAAAGGTGAGCGGCTGACGTAGAATATTTTTTTTTCTTTTTTTTCTCCTCTCGCTTCATTGCTAATCTTTTTCGAAAAGAATTAACATAAGATATTTCAGTCTCTCATATACTCCCAGTCTGACGACAACGCCACCGATGACGTCAAGGATAAGAAGAAGAACAAGAAGTGAATAACAAATTCTTACCATCTGTTTTTTCACTTCTATATTATCCATCGAACCGTACCATCTACATTTTCAAGTGTTTCATCCATCAGTACATGTTTTAATAGTAAACCCAAACGTTTTCAAAAATTAGTTTATAGCATTGGGTTTGCCGCAGCCATTGAATCTCATCTCCCCTTTAACTTTTACGAACTTTCGAAACCCCCCTGAACCACTTTTTTCCTGTCACTAATTTCTCCCGATCCTCACATCTTACTTTTTCCAGCAACTGTTTATTAATCTAAACCCAAATTATTAATCTAAACCCAAAAAAAAGTTGTTAAATTTCAAAAAAACTGGAAGTAACCCCCACGCTTTTGTTCTTCAATCAAAATTCCGATCTCCCGTTTTTTGAACCAAAAAATATATTTGTCCTTAAAGAAATTTTTAAAAAATCTTGTTCTCAATTTACCAAATTTTCCCAGAAATTTCTCTTGACAATTTTCCTCATCTTCCATTACAAAAAAAAACAGAGTGTTTCAAATCATCTCTCCTCCCAGTATTGCTTTTGTGTTCCCATCACGACCAAATTCTCAATTTCCGTTTCAACCGTCTCCCCCTCTCTCCATGATCTGCTGATTGTTTCACTCGGAAATAAATAATTGAATCACCGAAAAGAACATGCGAAGAAGAAAAAGTGTGTTATCATAGTGTCTTTCTCTCACGCAGAAAAAAACGAAACGGAAAATAATGCTGGGTGTAGTTGTCTCATTTTCGCGCGGTCAAACTTGCGAGATAACGGGAAAAACCGAAAGTGATCGGGAGAAATCGTTCATGATGAAATGACCTCAAAAACGAAAGAGAAGCCTAATCCGGGCGCCTTATCGAGTTTTTACCCAGTGACCTATATTCGCGGAAGAAGCTTATAAGTAGCTGGATGGAATGCAACTTCTCAAGACTTTTCCATTTTTACACCCATTTTCCAACAATGCGGAATAACTTCTATGACGCTGCTGTGGCGTCGATCATCGTTTCGACGTTTGCACTAGTCCTTGCTGTTTTCTCGGTACCAATGCTCTTCCATAAATCAGATAATGTACTGCAGGAAATTTCAATGCAGTCTGATGGAATCAAGGTAACACGCATTTCACTTTAAATACTTCTAATTACTTCTTTTTCCAGGCAAAGTCTGATATGATTTGGAATGAATTGATGGAGATTAGACAAGGTGGCTCAGCACCCGGAATTCAGTTCTTCTCGCGTAAACCAAGAAGTAACTGGATGGGCGGAGCGTTCTGTAAAGGATGCTTCATGCTCTCCTGCCCACAAGGACCACCAGGACCACCAGGAGCTCCAGGACCAGATGGACAACCAGGAGATGCTGGAAGACAAGGACGTTCTGGAGATGATGGTTTCGATATTCAACCTGAATCTGAGCCAGAGCTTCCATGTGTTATCTGCCCAGCCGGGCCACCAGGACCACGTGGTGCTCAAGGAGAGAGAGGAATGACTGGAAATCCAGGAATGAATGGTATGCAAGGAACCATCGGAATGGAAGGTGTCGATGGAGGCCCGGGATTGCCGGGACCACCAGGACCAAAGGGAGAACGAGGACCATTAGGACCATATGGAGCACCTGGAGACACTGTGATTGCTGGAGTTGGAATCAAGGGACCACCAGGGCCACCAGGACCACAAGGAATGAAGGGGCCACCAGGGCCAGGCGGAAAGGGATCCAACCAACCAGGACAACCAGGACAGCCAGGAGAGATTGGAGGAATTGGAAAGACCGGAAAGATGGGAGGATACGGTATGGAAGGACCACCAGGACCACCAGGAGACCCAGGAATGCCAGCTTCCTACTGTCCATCTGACTGTGGAGTTCAGCCAATTCTCACTGAAATGTTCCCAACACCATTCACCCCAGTTGCTGGATACTCTAACATGCAAAGACCTGCAGCTGCATCACGACCAGTTGCTCAGCCAGAGTATGCTGCTGAGGGGTCTGCTCCAGCTCATCTTCCACATACTGGTTCAGCGAACGCCGCTGCTGCTGATTACGGATCTGCTCCAGCTCCACAACAACATCGTAAGAGCCACCGTCACCGCCCATCTCACCACACCGAAGAGCAGTAAGTCGTCTTATTCAATTTTGAAAAACCAGTGACTAATTTTGAATATTCCAGAGGATCTATTGACGCTAGCCGCTCTCACAACGCTCCAGAATACGCCGACGGAGCCTCGCCATCCCACTTGCCACACCACAAACAGCCCCACACTCCTTCTCATAACTATGCTGAGTCAGAAATTGGAACCGACACTGCTGCCGCCGACGCCTACGCTAACAGAATGCACGACTTCCAGGACTTTGAGAGGAAGTGGCGCAGAAAGCTTCTTCAGAGAAGGCTCCGCATGATGAAGAGACAGTAGACTTTGTTTATTCGAATGTTAATATAATAGATAAAGTTTCCAATTTCCAAAAGGTTCATTCTTACGAAAAGATTGTTGATGATATCATGAAAAAGTGGGCGTAGTCAGAAGAGTCTGAATTGTCTTGGATAAACTTGAGCAGAGAGGTTGTCTTGTGGAGCTACTCGTTTGACAGTTTTTGGCTTCTCAGCTTCAGATGATGGTTCAGAAGCTCCATTCTTTGCTGAAGGACCATTCTTAGATCCATTGAAGGCGATGGAGAACTTCTGTTGTCCTCCAAGCTTAACACAGAACTTTTTGGCTGGCGGCTCACCAGTTGGTTCGGCTGGAGGTAATACATTTTTCTAGACATTAACTATAGGTTTACCATGTTTTGATTGTTTTTTAAAGAACTCGTCTTGGACCATGATGTCACTTTTGTTAGTAGGATTATCTGAAAATAACAAAATTTCGAAAGTTCAGAAGAAAGTTCAGAACAAGTCACGCTGCAAAAAGTATTGAAAACAATACGAAAAGTTATTAGTACAAAATTGATAGGTTGGAAAAAAATAGTCAGAAGACAAAAAAGAAAAAAAGGAGAAGTTTTTTTTGGGGGAAGAACAGATAGACAAAATTATTGGGAAAAAGAACGGGGACGAGACATGGAGTGGCTGGAGACCGTTGCTTCGAATCAAAATTTCCTTGGTCACGAGAAGAAAAATAAAAAGAACAAAACTCAGTTTTAGTTTTTCCGTGCAGATTTAGATTTATTTTCTATATTTCTCAGTGGATGTTAAAATAAGAAAAAAGAGATGGCACTTCTCTTATATGTTCAGGAAGTGTCAGCATTCTAAGTTTTATTTTTGTATGTAAGAAGATACATAAAATGACATCAACCACACTAAAAATGTACCAGAATTCATACACGTTTTGTATAGTGATAGAATTGGAGCCAATATCTTGTTTTCACAATTTTTTGCAAAATGATGTTGGCTAATTTTGATTCAGCGCATGACTTACTGGCCTGAGAACAATCTGAAAAAATAGTTGGAGTTCACAACACAAATTTTTTTATTTTGACCTTTTATAATTAAAGCAAACATGGGAGGCGATTGATTGGAATGAGCTTCTGATTACAATTTTGTGCAAAAAAGGAAAAGACAATAGAAATTTGCCGTAGCACTAAAACTCTCAGACACGAGGAATTGACTAGAAGTTGGAATGTAAAATGTTTGGGAAAAAAGTGAACTACTAAGTTTTTAAGGGTGAGAGTTTGTTAATTAAGATTATATTGCTGGCTGGAGAGACAAAAAATACAGGCGAAAAGAGAAATAATACAATTGAACATGTATCAAGGATGGACCGGGGCGAAGATCCTATTGCAAATGAGAGGGGACCCCTTACTATACCTACGAATGAGAGAAAGGTGAGAGAAAAAAGTAAACAAATGAGTGGAAAGTAGAAGAAGAAAATAAACAATGTGGCCTTAGTCGCTTGAAGTTACATGGAACACTTCAAGTTCATAAATATCAAATGCTCCTTCCTCGCAAAGCTGCGGGCTGTTGAATGTGGTGCTTGGTCCCGTCATTCCGTGGGTCAGCTCCTCGTCAATACGGATTGCATCGCATCCTCCAGAGCCGATCTGAAAAGATTTGGGATGGATTTGGGAAATCGTCAAAAATCTCTTTTGAAAGTGGAGGAAAAAATAATTTGCCTTTAAAATTCGCTAAACACTGTATACGGTCACATCAGTATGCCTACCGTAACTCAAAAAGAAAACTCCTAAAAAATACGGTCTCCTTTTCCTTTAACTGCTCACTCACCACAAATGACTTGTCAGTAGCCGACATGAAGTACTGTGGGCACTCGGAAGAGGACACATCTGGAGCATTTCCAACCCAGGTGTAAATTTCAGGCAATTCCATCTCCTTGTTCATACGGAACACGTATGACTCGCCAGTTCCCCAGTATCTGAAATTTGGAAATTCAAATTTGACTTCCATTTTGAGATGCTTACTTTGAGCGAGTTCTCTCCTTGCGATCATGTCTCTCAGACCAGGTGGAGCTACAGTAAGCTCCGAAAATGGCACCAGAGGTGCTCATAATGATGATGATGGTCTGATCAAGCTTGTCAACCCTGGAAAGAAATATTTCGTTACTTATTTTATTTGTGAAACTAGCTCACTTGCTCCAGAAGTTATAGAAACTGGTACCATCCTGGCTCAATTGATAAGCCAAAGTTGGTGTGACTAGCTGAAGTCTCTCAGGCATGTATGACATCAACTCCACGGCAGTGTCTGAAAAAATCAGTTATCTACAGTTCTACAGTATCTAAACTTACCATTATCCACAAGACACGACTTGAACGCTTCACAGAAAATGGTGCGACGAACTTTCTTGATCGGACGAGGACGAGAAGTGACTTCTTCGCGCAGCTGGAAAACTATTACGGTGTCATAAAACTATTAAAAACGGAACTCGTAAAATTGGCCTAATCCTTCTATTCCCTACCTACCTCATCTTCGAATTGCGTTTGAAGTTTCGCAATTGTGACAGATTGCAAGTTACGAATCTTGACAGCAGTAGCGATGAAAGTGCTGGTGCTCACCTGGAACATGATCTTTATGAGAATGAAATGCAGAAATGAGTCTTAATAAGTACCTGAAGAAAATATGATATCATGTTTCTTGAATTGTTTCAAAGCAACGTCAAAAAATGTTTCGGTTTCCTTTTTGCTTGAAATCATTGAACGAACTCTTACTCATGTATTGTAAAAAGTTGTTTACAAAGCGGTACAAATGATACATTTTATAGTTTTGTTTGGTCCAGAAGAACATTTGAGTAAGCAGCGATCAAAATTCGATTTCGCTAGTTTTAAGAAGGTCAAAAAGTTTTACGGAAATGAATCGTTTGTTTGGTAATGCCATCATTTTTGTCTTTAGAGGAATTTATCTCATCTTGGAACTTCCAAAAATAGTTCACTCTCAGGATACTTAACTGGTCAGACGAGTTGGATACTAGAAATTTGCAAGTCTATAGTCTTTTCTCTATATGATGAACTGCTTCTAACCCCTTGCAGAATAAATACTATAGACTTTTTTCCTGTCCAAAAGCTCCACAGTCGAGAACTTAGGTAATTTCAAGTAAGGATGCTTACCGAAATATTTGTGGCCACATCCTGGAACTCCTTCTTGATCGCATCGATCTTCTCTTGCAATGATTTCCCTTTGAAGTCCTCCATTCCTCTCTACAAATATTGACAACATTACTTTGCACCTATGTACATGTACTATACCTTATGCACTTTGGACCAAATGTAAACGATAGAAATAGCAGAACGAATTAGGAACTTGTGTCCTTCAGCGAAATAGCAATCGATGATACGACAGACGTATGGAAGAGGAAGATATTGAAATAGCCAAAGCAGCCAATCCTCGATCTAAAAAAAAGAAACGGAGGAATGGACCATTAAATTTTTGTGTGTGCCGTCTTCCCTGCCTCATTCGTTTTCTTTCAATTTTTGGGAAATTCACTATGGTGATCCCCTCCCGAATGCCACCACTCGACTTACGCATTTCACGAGCACACTGTCGTCAGTGGTGTCGAGTCTTCTTTTCAGCAGCACGTACGCTGCGGCTTTGTGCTTTTTGACCAGTGCCAAAATAGTATGACTAGAAGCGGCCCATTGAACTGGTGCTGTCATGATGAAACCCTGGAAACGGGAAAGTTGGGAATCATAGAGGGCGGAAGTAAATTACCTTGGTGTTGAGCAAGTAGTTGATACAGGCGAAACAGTCGGAGTCATCATCGTTGAAATGAAGGAGTAAGGAGCACAAGGGATAGATAGTCTGGGAAAAGTCTGGCATTGCGAACGATATTGAAAATAAGAAGTGAGTTAATGTAGTCGCTACGTGGCTAATATGATCAAAATTCAAATGTAAAACCAATCAAACTCATATTACCGAAAAGCATGTAATAGAAATTCTATTGTCCATCCTGTTCTAATTATCTCGGCTTCTATGCAAGATATATAATTTTCCAACCGATAAAAAGTTGTGATATCACGACAAACATTAGTTTCCTCCTTTTCAAGTCTGCGACAGGAACCGAGATAAATTTGCACAAAGTTTAAAGGTAGGAAGCGCTTCTATAACAGATTTACTGCACTTGATACTGCCTGCATGACAATTTACAACTGCTTTTGAGGATTGACGTTTTTAGTTGAAAAAAAAATGACTGACTGGCACTATTGAAATTCAGTCTCCAATAAAACTTACCGGTGCGTACACAATTTCTGGACGGAGTCTCTCGATGATCAGTAGAAGACGAATAAGTTTAACTGAACCCACTTCCTTCAAATCGAAATTATTGAGCACACCACCCTCATCTGCTAGGATTTGTGGCGATTGTTTTTTTCCTGAAAAATTTCACTCGTTAAGTTTTTTCAGCCAGACTGTCACACACAGCCACTTCCTTTCTTGTTTTTGTGTTATTATGTGCGTTGCTTTCGAACCGAAAACTCACACAATCTCTCGATCCCAACAAAGTTTCCCGCCGTTTTCCTCGAAAATTTGATTGTCGAGTAAACAACATGAGTCTTGACACCGCATCATCATCATGCGGAATAAATACACATATACACAGTGCGTGGATCAAGAGAGTTTATTTGCAACGCAGCGGCATGCGCAAATTTCTACTTTTAGTTCCTTTTTCTGCTTCCTCCCCTCTAACACTCTTCATCACCTCCCACAAGACAAAGAAAAACATTGCAACTGGCACTCTCGATCAGCTGGATGGCTCATGCCTGGTTTTTACTTTAACTTTACTTTTACTTCAAGTTTTTAGGTTGATTTTTTGAAAGCGGCATGGTTATAGTACCTTGGTTGATTCTATCGTACTCGATTGCTTCATCAGAATAGAGACGTTTGCTGCTTGACCAATCTTTTGTGTTACACAATTCCTTCCAGAGATTTGCACGAATTTCGTGACAAACTGGCCAATCCGTTCGTCGTATTAGTTTTTTGACCTGAAATGGAGGAAGGATTAAAAGAAATTTTGTGGTCGCGTTGTTGTTGTTGTTGTTGGTATTATTGAAGAGCCGAAAGACAATGAATTTTTAAACTTATATGGAAACGATTCTCAAAATTATTCAGGTGGGAATGCCAGAGGCATAAATAATAACCGTGAACGATCAAATACACTTTGAGTTCAACTTCCTCAGTTTCTTTTTTTGTTTATCAAAATTTTGCGAACTACAGAAATGTAGATAACATTATATCGAACATATATTCAGTTGACTAAATTTCTACATATCTTGAAAGAACCAAGAAGACTACTTTTAAACTTTCAATTTCAGGGTAGCCTGAAATCAAAAACTAGTTTCGAAAATTCTTATGAATCAAAAATGGGAATTGATGATAAAGTTGGATGGTCACAATTTATTTTGCTTTGAAGGTGGATTCTAGACTTCAAGAAATGTTTCCTACAGTACTCCTCGATTAACAGTGTATCAACTACGTCCTACCTTCTAAATCTGTATCACTCACCGATAAATTATTAAACTGGTATTTGGCCTGATAGCTGTCGTCAATATCTGTTTCTAGACCAGAATCATCAGATAAAGCAATGAATTTCGACAGTAGTTCAGCTATTTTTTGTCGCTTAGCCTCGATACGTTCGCGTAGAGTTTCGATTTTCGGAATTTCAACGTACTCCTCATCAGAGTACGGATTCCTGACAGGATCGAATCCCATTTTTCAAAATATTTAGATTGAAAAAATTGCGAAGTGACAAAAATAAAATGTCGGAAAAGGGTGTGAATCCGAACTGTCTCTGGCGGGAGCGAAGCGGGAACTCAGAGAGCAGGGAATGAGCTCCGCCTTTGCTCACAAAAAAGTTCTCAAGGCGAGTGACAAACAGACAGATTTGCCGCGCGCTGCCGGTCAACTTTAAAGTTCAGGAATAGAAAAAATTAACATAAGAGTACACGTTTATTTTCGGATATTTTTTGCAAAGTTACAGCAAGACAGGAAGGGGAAGAAGGTGTGGCTAGTTTGAATAATTGCTTTCATTACTCAACTTCATTTAAATAGTAATTTTTAAGTCTTACCCTTTACAATGTTTTGAAGTTACCACTATTTTTCAAATTGTTCAAGTACTTATTAGGGATTTACTTTTTGTTTTCGAATTATTCAAATTTTCACAAGGAATTTAATTTTTGTATTCAAATTAAAAAAAAAAGATTTTTACTCACCTTATCATACCGATTCAAACGTTTGTTATCGATAATTTCTTGAAGAAGGTTTGGCACATGCGATTCGCCAATACGGGTGTCTCTGGTGTTCTCGGTGAATAGTGGTCCTTCTGGCTATAAATGATATTTTTTCAATCGATGGTCATTCTATTGTCAATGTCCACTACCACACGCATAACAATAAGCAATACAAAATAATACAAAAGAGAGCTCTTCACAGTACCAAAAAATAACAACACTCTAATATTTCTTACCGATGGACCAGCGGGTTCCGGCATGACTGAATAATGATTATTTTATTTTTCATGATTTTGGTTTTATTTTTGACTGTTCGCTTAAACGTTTGTTGTTTCAAAACGTTTTTTTTCTCGCGTTTTTCCACATAAAAAAGGTTTCATTGTCTGTTCTTTTTCTCCATTCAAAAGAAAAGTACAATAGTCGAAAAATCTATTATATAACTCACCGAAAAACGGTCTCTACAAGCTAGTTATTGTGAAAGAAATAAGTTTTGGTGCAATTCAATGCTCCAAAACGTGTAGCCTTTGTTCCATTTATTGACAAAATGAGGGCTCGCGTAGAAGAGCGGAAGACGGGGACAAACGGGTGCGCTCTGGCTATTTATGCAGCGTTTCAATGGTGAGCAGTAGAGAAACGGGTGAGGAGATCTTTGGGCACTACTTCACGCGGTGTGGAGCTTTCTCCCGTTTCACAGCTGTCAATAGTCCGCGTTGGGTGGACGGGGTGCGCTCCGCCGCTACGCAATTTGTGGTGGTTCGCCCATGAAATTTTTATGCGTCTGCGTCTTTGTTTTCAACGGGTGTAGAGAGAAAAGAGGGTCCGTTTTGCGTGTGTTTGTGTAATCTCGCCGGTTCATTGGGTTTCTTTTTGAAATGTTTGTAATATTATAATTAGTTTTGGTGCAAAGTCATTTATCTTGCCGGTTTCTCGCATGTTTAGAGTCAAATTTGAATAAGACTGAGACTAAAAATAAAAAAAAAAACTAAAGTGAATTTTGCAACAATTGAAAAACCTCAAATTTTTTTTGTGTTGTTCCTCTTTTTATTGTATCAATTTTGATGTGTGAGAATCATGCTAGATTTTCTGAGTTGTCTTATTTTGTAAAATTGAATATTCAAAAAAGACTCTATCGAAGTAATGCAAGGTCAAAATTTTATCCCAAAATGACAGTTTCAGTTGAAAATGGTTAACTTTGAAAAGTCTGTGAAAGTACTTATTCCTGTTTTTGTAAGTCACTACTTTCTGCTCATGCATTTGATAATTAGGTCTCATGTCAAACAAAAAACCTCAAAAATTGAAAAGGATGAATAAAATCAGGGTAGTTGTTTCACGCAGCATATCTTTTCAGCAAGTAGTTGTGCAGAAAAATTATTCAAAGTTGACCATGTTCCACTAGAATGTCCCTTGTGGATAGAATTTCGACCAGCACTTTGTGGTAATGCTTGAACTTTAAGCTCAAATATCTCGATTACTCTAAAGGAAAAATATGTCAACTAATAAAATATCGGGCATATGTCACCAATTTTTTGTATCTTTCACAGAATTTGAGATAATTGAGCTCAAAGTAGAAGTATATCGCGGCGGGAGAATTTACAGAAACTCTCATATTTATGGAAAGATTGGCTCTTTATGATTTAACGGAGGTTTAAACAATTAACGGGGGTATAAAATATTAACGGGGGTTTAAATTTTTGACGGGGGTTTTAAAAAAATTAGAAAAATTAACGGGGGTTTTGAAAATTTGAAGGGGTTATGAGAATTAACGGGGGTTTAAATATTAGACGGGGGTTTTCAAAAAGTGTCAGGACGATGTTTGGGGAAGTCCCCAAAATGTTCCAAAGTGCTACAGTTTCTTGTTTTTTGCTCATTTCAGTTGATTTATTCATTTCTGAAATCATTTTCTTGTTTTTTCTTTTTTCATTTCTAAAGTTTCATGGCACTGTTCTAGAATTACGGAACGAAAAAAACGTTATCCAAGTCTATCATGTAACCTTGGAAGCAGGTACAGGAGGCTTAGAAAGGGAAGGGCGATCAAATAGTTGCTCTTAGAGAGGTTGAATGGTGTTGGCGAGACAAGTGATCCGGGAAAGCGGTACATTTCTATTTTGGATTCGAGGTTAGAACTAGCAGATTTATGTAACTTGCCACCAATTTTCCGATGACTTAGATGAAGGAAATATGGCGTTTCAGCCTAAGCCTATAATCTACGAAGGTTTCCTAATGTCAAAATTTTTCTACCCATTTTTTTATGTGATTTTCATTCGTTCCGCAATTCTAGAACAGTTCCATAAAACATTAGAAATGAAAAAAGAAAAAACAAAAAAATGCATTCAGAAAAGAATGGATCAACTGAAATGAGCAAAAAACAAGAAACTGTAGCACTTTGGAACATTTTTGGGACTTTCCCAACCATGACTCTGACACCTTCTGAAAACCCCCGTTTAATATTTAAATCCCCGTTAATTCCCAAAACCCCTTCAAATATTCAAAACCCCCCATTAATTGTTTAAACCCCCGTTAAATCAAGCCGAAAGATTTGCTTATCAACGTGAAAATGCAAACTTACTGGTCTTTCAATTACAATCTGCTCTTCTCTCGGTGCCATACGTGCCTCTGAACGTCGTGGAAGACGAAGCGATCGACGAATGGCCATGGAAATTCGCCTGAAATTTTATGAACATATAAAGTGTGCGAAAACGAACAAACATACGCGATCGAGCTGGTTGTTCGACGCATTCCCGTAGATCCCGCTCCGTCGAGATTGTGGTTGATCATATTTTTGGGATAAACTGGTGCAGCTCTTTGGAACTAAAACTCTGTGATAAATTAATGAAAAATTAACAAAGACTCACTCTGAAAAAATTATTCCCTTCATCATTTTCAACTTCAGAGTCGTTAGTTCTGCCGACTGCTTGTCCAACTCGTGCCGGAATCACATCATCCTCATCCCCACTGGCGTCGCTCATCTCGTCACCAGCTTGGAACATTGCTCTCAGGTTTATAAGACCCGGTTCTGAAAAAAACCATTTTATGGGTTCATAACAAGTACGAAAATTATGATTTAGTATCAAACAATAAACATTTTCATTTATGCCTCGAATCATAATTTTTTTGGAAATCGGCGGAAAAAAAACGAAAGATAACTACGTTGTTTTCCCAAGAAAAAAAATTAAACTTTCTGTTGGTTTAGCTACTTGATAGATGAGATGAGGGGAAAACAGATAGAAATAGGGACAACCTGAGAAAGGAGAAAAAGAAAGAAAGAAACATTTGAAACTGTAGATGGAGGACATTAACAAGATTAGCCAAACCACAAAAGACCAAAACGCGAAAAAAGAAAAAAAGAAACGCAGGAGGTCTGATACGGTTTTATTTTTCAATTCCAAGTCTTGGAAACATTGTACAATATTTAACGCAGGCTTCAAAAATTGCAAAAATTAATGTGTTTGAGCATGGTATGTTATCAATAAAATGTCTGCGGCTCGCGGCACCACACTATTAACACTAAAAATTACTGATAATAAACTGATTGAGGGATAATCAGACTTCTGAATACATTGAAATTTTGATAATTGAAAAATATATGCATCCATCTATCTCTCCATCTCTATTTTCATTCAAAAGAATTGTTCTCGGAGGCCAAGAGCGGTTATTTAAAACAGGTTTCTCCGATTCATTGATTAATCTTTGTAGTAAAAATACAAATATTAAACACATTTTATAGTGCATTTTTACATTTTCACTACTACATACATTCTCTCATGGGGTCATCAAAGTCAGAAAAAAAAAGAAAAATACACATAGTAAACATGGAGAAACGAACTTACACATACTGGTTTCGGGGTAGACACGGTGAAGTTAATTTTATTTCAGAAATAAATCGGCGAGAAGTAATAAAATTGGTGTCTCATCACAAACTATTTCTCTCCGGTCGATTCCTAAATTTTCCACTTTTGAAAGTTGTTCTCGCGGGGGTTTCCGAAAATTTCGACTATTGTTCTCACACACTTTTGCGACCTTCTAGGAGAAAACGGTACGGGTGACGGAAGCAAACAAAAGAATAATTATACGGAAGACCTCGAATTCGAGGTTGTCGGAGGACACTATCTAATTTAAAACGGTATATTGGTCCTTAAAGACTTGAAAATGAGATTATATCACTTAAAAAAGAAACCAGTTACATTTTGAACTATTTTAACTAACAATTTTATCAGTTTTTGCAGGAAACGTATTGCTTAACTGATAACTCAAATGATTTCCGATTTTTTTGAAAACCAAAGGTAGAAGTTGGAAATCAACTAAATTATTCGAATAGTTACTTTGCTGAAAATAAACAAGTACAAATGCAAATATTACTATTTTCTAGCACGCAACTTTACAGTTTTCTCTCAAGTGTTAGAAAGTTGCGAGGTATAGTTTGCACAGAGGTTTTCTTAGAGAACAAACAGCATAAAAGAAGTCAGAAGGAAAAAAGAAAAAAAAATGGAATTTGAAAGAGATCGAAAGGAATATATTGAGTCAAGGAGAAACATTTTTTTTGAAACTGTTTTTTTCTCTTTTTCAGTCGTATGAGTCATCATTTGTTGTTCTTTTGACCTACCAGTGATGCAATTCTTCAGGATTTTTAACTATGACTAACATAAATAAAGTGAACGTTTGTTTAAAATTCAAACAATCGAAAATTGAAACTCGTAACTTGCAGAAGATGAAGTATGTTAGAGATTCTCTTTTAAATTTAAAATTTAGAAAAAAAGATAGATCTCGAATCTCTCCATTCGTTCAATTTTTCTCATCTCTTGACGTCAGTTGAAGATAGTTTCAAAAATAACTTTGGAATTCTAAAAACATTTTTAGCTTTCATAAAACACTGAACTTTTGATTTTTTTTTAACTTGCTTTGGTTCTTTGAACTCTCCTTTCTTTTTAATCCATCACCAAAGTTCTCCATATATTTTTATCAATTGATATGCAAATTTTTTGTTGGTATCACGAGACAACGAGCTACATTGACTGTCAATCAAAAAACCAAAACTCAAACCAATGATGATGGAATTGATACTTGGCTTCCTGATCTAACGTCGAGGAATCATTGAAAAACGAAAATTAGTGCTAAAACTGATCCGACCTGTCTGTGTAGCGTTGTATCGAATTAATAGACTAGCCATGTGGAAACGTATAATTGACGGATCGTCACATTCGATGTTTTTATTGTTGGAATTTTAGTTCTAGTTCCTGGTGGCATTGACGTCAATGGCTACATTTCATCAGTTGTTTCAATTTTAAAAGTTAGAAACCAGTATTGCATATTGTTTGAGCATATTTCTTCTACACTTTTGAAACTCCAGAAAATTCAGACACCCCATCGAGACTCCTCTGTTCGCCCCTAGCCCAATTTTGCAGCGGGACCAGAAGCCAATTGAAGAAACGTTTGTTTCTCCAATTGAATCGTACCTCTCTCCTTCTCCTTTATCACTTTGAATTAGACAAGCCGTCTCGTGATGAAGGGCTATCCGAAATGACAGAAATCGTCCATACACTTCAATTCACGTGCTTTTTTGATGCAACGTGAACTAAACTCTCTTGTACAGTTCTATACTATTATTTCGGTCGACGTGGTCTTTCTGTGAAAAAGAAAAAAAGGAGAACGGTAATAGAGAACATATGACATGTATCCCTTTTTTTCTTATCTATTTCTTTACTTTTACGTGGGCGCTGTTCGATTCACCAAAATTTTCCTAGAAGAAGAATGAAAGTGATTTCATGCATCTATGTGCTGGGTGCTGCTATCATCGACGACAACGTTGTCCGGCAGCCGCCTTTTTTTATTATCACAACCTCTTGTCTCTTTATCTCTCTAAGACCTATTTTTCCGTCGTGAGAAACAAAACAGGGACTCCCCTCCAAACTGAAGATCAGTAGGTGGACTTTCTTCCTCTTCAGAAAGTCTAAAACGAAGAAAAAATGAAAAGAACAGGAAAAACTGATAAGAGCATGGAAAGATGAGAGAACTGTTTTCAAGCATGGCGACATACAAAAAAACAAGAGAGAAACAATATTTTTGATAAGAATTTGAGAAGAAAGGAAGAAAACATGATAGTGATGTCTGTAATACGAGATATCTAAAAGGAACTTTCTTTAAAATTTTTTTTCGAAATTTGAAGAAAATTTTAGAACAGTTTCAGATTCAAGGTTCAAATATTACACTCTGGTTGTTAATTTGATTGTAAGCTAATCAAAAACCTACTTTCTGGGTTTGTAATGATAATCAGGCGTCCTCTTCCTCTGTCGCTTTGATCTTCAATTTTTAAGCGGTTAATTACAAATTAACCAGTCACACAAGAACTCACCATTAAAAGTCATTTCTGGCCGAATAATTTTTGATAATATCATGGTTGCAGTGTTGGTTTTGAGATGGTACCTCCACCTGGAAGTATAAAAAATCGAAAATTAAAATAAAAATTTATTTAAAAAAATGATTAAGTCCAATTTTGGAGGGCGTGGATAGAAACAGAAAGAGGAAAGGATCAGACCTTGATTGTTTTATCTTCGATTGATAGTGAATATACTGTTGAAGTGCAAGTAGTCCCATCACAAAAAATTATCACGTAAACCACAGTGAAAATATATGATAAGAATGGGAACGGTTTTCGAAACTTATTTTGATGTTCTAGATTAATTATCAAGTATACAAAAAATGACGTATTTTTGATAAATATGAAATAAAAACTAGCCATTTGGGCGGTACGTAACAGTGTTATTCTATTTTCTGACGGTTTTTCTTGATTCTCAAGGTTTCTCTTAACTGTATTGGTGTGAGTGTAAGTGTGTTTGGGTCAAAATTCAAGCCACTACTTTTTCTTACAGTGTATTCCAAAATTACAAAAGAAGAAGCGACGAAAAAAAAACATGAATTCTATTTTCAGAAGACGTCGCGACTAGGAGGAGTGGTAGCAAAATGAAGAAAAAAGAAGGCGTAAAAACAAAAGTGCTACGCCACTACCACCCGGGGTGGCTGGATTCAAAAATTTAGAGGACAGATTTTCATCTCCACTTTTTTGTCTCTTTCTCTCCACCACCACCTTCTCATGCATAATATTTGAAACAGAAGGAAAAGAAAAAACCAACGGCCGACTAATCAACAGGTCCCCTTCGATGTCAATGTTGGTCTTTCACGTTCGATCTCACCGCTATTCTTCTTTTTCTTCAGATTTCCAATTGGGCACTCTTGTCAACTGATAACTTTACTTGTTTCTCCGCCCATCAATTAGTTGGTGTTTATATTTTTGATTGGGATCTCTAGGTTTCAAATTTCAGTTCAATAAAACACACTCATCTTCTAGACATGATATAACACCGAACGTACAACGAGGTACAAAAAACGACAGATGTCAGAATATTGACAAAATGATTGATGGTGATAATTGAATTAGAATCAAGACGATTCTATTTTGAGAACATCTAGCTGATCCTCTTTGATTCTTTGCATGTTATTGAACAATAAATGTCGTGAATTTCTATTTCCGGTCGGACAACCTGTATTTGGGTTGTCGATGATCTCTATTAAGAAAAGTTGAAAGACCAAAAAGGAAATCGTCATAGCCCCTCAAAAAATAGAAAAAAAGAAGAAAAGTTTGATGATTGATTGGTTTTATTTGTTATCATCAGATTTATAAATATAAAAATGTTTGAAAACAAACGGATATATATATTTAGTTCCGTCATACGGTAACTCCATCACGCGACT
Source organism: Caenorhabditis briggsae (assembly GCF_000004555.2). Taxonomy (NCBI): domain Eukaryota; kingdom Metazoa; phylum Nematoda; class Chromadorea; order Rhabditida; family Rhabditidae; genus Caenorhabditis; species Caenorhabditis briggsae. The sequence goes on along the minus strand of NC_013491.2, from coordinate 10,467,475 downwards.
AGTGGGAACTGTAACTGAAAATGTCAGGAATGAAATTAAGAGAAATGGATAGGTCGAGAGGTACGGAACAAACGGATTTGCATGAATAATCATGATGGGCGGTGGTGGGCATGACCGTATTACAATAACGGAAAAACACGTGAAGCAAGTTTTTTTTTGGGCGTTGGGTCGTGATAGACTTGGGAATCTGAAATGTTGTTTGTCTTTGTAATTTGATTCTAGAAGAAAACACAATTTTCAAAAAAATTCTATATTTACCATTATTTGAGTTTCAGTAGCTTTAGATGTAACAAAAAATCAAAGCTGTAAAAAGAAACACCGATGGCCATGATTGAAGGTTTTACAGCGACACCTACAATAACGTAAAAATATTTATTTCCGTATTTATTTTCTCGTTTTTCATTGATTTTCGTCGATTTTTTGTTGTTTTTTCCAAAAAAGTCAGAGAATGAAAAAGAATTACCTATTGAGTAAACTTTTACTAGAAATGTACCGATATCAGAACAATTAAAATATTACCGTGATCTGGATTTAAAAATTGATTTAATTGATATCTGAAACAAAGCTGACTTTTAATCAGATTAAGGGAATCAGCAAATCAATTTATTTTTAAACCGAGAAAACAAATAAAAACAATTTAAAAAAGTAATTTTTAAACTGTCTGTTTCGAGATCTGTTGTCAAGCCGGGCGAGGTAATATCTCAGGAGTCGCCTGTAAGCAGGTTCCGGATTTCAGTGTTAACTTCCGGCATGGAAGTTTCCGTTTAATAAATTAGCATAATTTTCAACGTTTTTATTTTATTTATGTATATTGGAAATATATTGAAACTTATCATAATAACATTTAGTTGATAATTAAGAAACTAACAAAATAAATCATCATAAAAAAACAGAATAACATTATTTTCAATTTGAAAAAGACAAATATATGAGGTGAATTTCAAAAAAGTATCAAGACGTCGTCATGAATTTCGTCCAGGCAAGGAGCATGGGACTGGTCAATTTTGAATTGAAATCTGCCATGACATCAACATATTCAATTGATTTGTTATGTTTGAGCAATTGGAGGAGATTAGATATTTGTGCAATATTCTCAGCCGTTCTAAGTTCGTTCATTGTATATGTCCGCTCAACAAGGTGAAAAGCAGTAAAACAGAGTGAGATTACAGGTCCAGTTGCACATTCCTTGTCTTCATTTTGGGTCAGTGTTCTGAAATAGTTCAATACAGTAATCGAATTCCTGAAAAAAAACTCACAGGAATAACCCCTTCAGATGCTTGATGAACACTATTTTTACCGTCTCACGATCAGTATAGAACAACATCGATTCAACAATTCGGAACCCATAGGCTTGTGTTAACCAATCCGCCGACAGAAATACATTAAACGCATACATGATTGAATTGATGATGAATTTGGTCATTTCCGTTCGTCCAACCGCACAGATGTTATGCAAGGTGCCCAAAAAGTTACAGGTTGCAATAAATAAAGGAGTGAACTTGAGCTTAGCAAGATCTGCAACATTGCCGGCAACTTTTCGGACAAGTTTCGAGTAGATCAAAAAATCTTCCAGCTGTTCTGTCCTGCTTTCAAGATATTTTGTCATGAGATCCAGACAGCTTTTTGGAGCGATCAAAACGTGTTCCGCATTTTCCAATAGCTCGATTCCTTGACAGAAAAGAAATTCTCTGCTCTTCTCTGGAAGTGTAGACGTTGATATATCGTGGAGAATATTCCACGATGACGAGTGTATATTCCACACAACTGAATCCGAGCGCCCATTGAACCATGTGATAGTTTCGAGCAGTAAGTCAATAAAGTTCAATTTTGTGAGTTTATTGAACATTTCGATACGACCGCCACTGAAATAAATGTTGTCCAATATAAACTTAAGTAAGCCTCTTACCGGCACAACAGCTCCAAGCATTTTAACACATTGGCATGAATTTGCTTCCCGATGAAAAACTTCAACTCTCCTCTCAAAATCTGAGTCAAAACGCCAAAGCAGTCGAAGATGACTGTTTTGGAGTACGCCTCGTAGTTTGACAAATAGCCGATTATCTCGACGCAAACGTCATTCATCAGTTCTGACTGAGTACGGATATCTAAGAGTTTCAATGATTCGAGACACTGCCAAAGAGATCCCTTTGATATCAAATGCAATTGGTCGTTAGACGTTTCCAGTTGTGAAACATCTTGCAGTCTTGTATCTGAATTTCAAGAGTTGACAAATTTTTGAAGCCATATGCTGAATCAATTACCAAGGACAAAAATTCTTTTAAGCTGAGGATGAGAGGTAGCGAGCAGATTAACATCTTCTGCGGATATTGCATTTTTCATACAATTGAAAAATTCTAGAGAGAACAAGCTCATTGCGCAGTCCAAATACAAACGGACACATGGCAGATGGACACATCTGAAAATGTTTTCTATAAACTGAGAGTGTTGAACTTGACTCACTGCTCTCCACGAAAGTCTAACTTTTTTAGATTCTTCAGTTTGAAAATGTCAATTACATCTTCCGGACCTTTGAACTGGGAATCAATCGAGTGAAAGTCTTGAAGATTCTTTAGATTTGAAATTCCTGTGAGATTTCCAATTTTAGAAACATAGAATGACTCGAGAAGTGAAAGCGACTCGCAAATGACATCGAATTCGGATTCCGAAATTGGCATCTTCTCCAGATTAAGAGTTGTGAGCGCCGGAAGAATCCCTTTCATCTGAAGGATTACTATTCAACGTGCGGCACAACAACTTAATCAACAGACTAGAGTTTTAGAACCCCCCCCCCCCCCCCATTTCTGAAATAATCCCTTTTACAAACCTCACACATCCACCCAGTTCGAAACGTCACTGGATCGTTTGTGATAGCAAGACTCTGAAGTTGAATCCGACTTTCTTCACACAAAATATTGCGCAACGCTTCGATGACATCCACTAGTGGTACATCTCAAGTTTCATTGTCGGTATATGAGAGGAGAAAACAATTATATTACCTGCGAACAAACTCTGGTCCAAATGAAACATGGTCCAAGAAGCTAATGAGCCGAGTTCAAGAGAAGACAAATTTTTGAAACCGAATATTTTATCACAAGTTTCTTTATTTATCTTTTCATGGGTGATTTTCAAGTCAGTGAGGTTTAATGAAGAAGTCATAGCCTTTGTGAACTTGTTCATCTGCTCTGCATTGCAGGTGTCTCGAAGAAAATAAGCAAGTAATTGTTGGCTCGCAATTAGATCAATTTGGGTTGAGTTGTTTTCATAGACTTCTATAAAATGTCAACAAGAAATAATTATACTTTATGAGAGAAGTTTTTAGTGTGTACACAGACGTTTACAACTAATCATTATCTTCAAAATAAATTATTCCATGAATAACTACAATTAGGAAATAAAATGTTCACTCACTCTTCTCCACAATCGGCGCCAATGACTTCACACTTAATTCCTTGAGAGAAAAAAGTTTGTTGCGCTTGTTAGGCGCATCTTCATCCATCTTGAGTAGTATTTCCAGGAAACTGAGAAACAAGCAAAGCAGCTCTACACGAGAGAGCAAGAAGAAATGAAAATGGCTGAGAGCAATACGTCTCGCTCGATAAATTTTTCTGAAGCGATTATGTTGGCGCGGGAAGCAAGGGAATAGAGAGCACAGATGGGCGCGAGAGCCCTTTCAGGACATATTGTTGTCATGGACACTCGGAAGAAGATTAGTTCCTTCTTCCTTCGTTTCACGGATGCTAGGAGCTCTCTGACATTTTTCGATGGGAAATTGGAGTGCGGAGGCTGGATTAGTTGACGTGGGCGGATACTACATCTAGTATTCGAAGTATGAAGTTTTTTTGAATGCGAGAAATGAGAATTTTGGAAGAGATTGATGTTCATTCTGGCTCGTGAATAAAAAAGAGGAATGTTTCAGGGATAAATTCATGGTGCACATGAAAAATTAAGACTGAAACTAGTGAAAAATAACTGATACATTTTCCCTGTCCTCTTCAAACTTCAACAAAGGGAACAAAAAAAACGATTGCTAAAAATTCGGAATGAAAAAAGTTGAAAAAGTAAAGAAATCACCACAACCTTGTTTTTTCTGTTGGCGTCTTCGATTTTGATTGTTTTGGCTCTTTCGTGTCTCTACTTTAGTTGTGTTTTTGACGTTTTCTGATCCAAAGGTTTGTTTCTTCAAGTTCTTCATTATTATCAGTTTTTTGTCCATCATGTTTAGCTATCCTCGGAAGACTCTTGCCAAACTTTTCCTCTTTGTTAAGCGGTAAACACGCGCCAGTTAGCTAAAATTGTTCATCTCTTTGCGTTTCGGTTTTGAGAATGATTAAAGTGATCAAGAACTGTTGAATCTCATCTTGCTGTATATCCAAACGATTTTCCCACCTCGTTATACCCACGCTGCTTGGTTGTTTCAGCTCGAAAGCTTCTTCTGGCCTTTTTTTTCTAGATAGTTTTTAGATAAGTTGAGAAAAACGTCACACTGTTCAATTGGAGGTTTCATTCTGATTTTCTACTCAGGGTTGCTATATTGCAATTTGCTTCATGTTCTGCAAACTCAAGCTCGCTTGGTGTGCAATTGTGAAAATTAAAATTCTTCACGCAGTGACCATTGTAAAGCGAGCTGAAATTAAAATTTTCGCTAGAAAAACATCAAATTGAGTGTAAACAACTCGATCTCAGAAATTTCAAGTTTGCCACCACTGTCATTCAAGCGCAAACTACGATTTCGCATAAAAACACTACAGAACCGAAAAATCAGTATTCGCTTTCGTATGAAAACAGATGGTCGGAAAAATTGTGTTTCTCAAAAATTCAATAAAATTGGTTGATGAAAAGAACTTTTTTAAAAGAAACTTTTTCTGAACATACTGTTTTCCCCTAAAAATTTTATTGAAAAGACAAAAAAGTTATCGAAAACCGAGACCGGATTGTGAAAAATTCTGAAAAAAGCCCGGCCGTTCTCGGCCCGTTGTCCGTATGGTTTTCTCAGCTTCACTGCTTTGGAAAACAAGAAAAACTGAAAAGGTTTTCGTTTGGTACAATTTCGTTCTACAAAGAAAACGCTTTATGCTAGTTAGCAGCCAACTATCTCGGTTTTCCGAAATTATGATTAAAAAATGTCAACTGGATAAATGTTTGAAATGATATGAGCAACATTTTGTTAGTTTACAGACTTCAAGTATCCTCCGTAAGAAATAAAGTAATTGAATTGAAACTATTTTATTTCACAAATATCATGCGTTGCGCTCGCAAAACCCTTATTCCCACAAAAAACTCTGAAGCCGCAGGACTTGATTTTCCGCAACTTCAGATACTTTTTGTTTCCATACTTTAGAATTATTGGACAAAATAACATTTTTTTCTTGATACATTTCATTTGGACTAAAACATGCCAGTAAACATGTTTCTTAACTCTTTCAAACATCGTTGCTTTATCCTATCGGCCTGACTAACCATCTGAACGCCTTCGCTCATTCACTTAGAAAACGGAGAAATTCTTGAAAGAAATTTGCCCAATCTAATTTAGGAGCCACTCATTCGGATGGCATATGGCTCATTTTCCGCCTTCTTTGCATTTGGCAAATGTGAAAAATGAATATATTTCGTGTTACTATAAAACTTGCCAATTTTTCTGTTTCAAATAATTGCAATTTTCAAATTGGCTCATTCTATCTCCTAGATCTTTGCTCTTTCAAACATTTTGGCAAAATTGTAGCCTTGTCTGATATGTTATGCATGCGTTGAGCATTTTGAAGATGAGCTCTTCGCATATATTTTCGATCTCTCGTTCTTGTTATTCATTCAGTTCTTCGAGAAAAACCGATATGGTGGTGCGTGTTAAGAGAAAAATGTTACTCTTCTTAACAAGAACAAGCGAGCAAAAAAGTGGGAGATCAAAAAAGAATATGAGTTTTTTGAAAATTCAGAAGATTTGTTACTTTTTAAATCTTTCTAACCCATTGTCATTTGTTTTACTCTTTTTTTTGAGAAGTGTTTTACTTGGGGAGACTGAGTTTTTCTAAGGGAAAAATATAACAAAAACAATTTTTATCTAGATTTTTTCCACGTTAATTTCTTGTTTGGCAGCACTTTTTGTCAATATGCCACGCTTTGATGGTTCCTGATTTGAGTTAATTTCTGAATTAAGTAACAACCGTTTAATACGATTTGGTCCTCATTTTTGTGATACTGAAATTTCAAGATTATGTCTGAAGAATCTTATTCGATTTCCTTCATTTCCACTCAATTGATTTTATCTATTTATAGTTTTACACTCTCTTTTCACAGAAATCAATCAACTATAAGTATAAAATCCTTCAAAATTTTTACAACATCCTTCCAGGACATAATTACGGTGCGCACGGTCACAGAACAAACCGAAACAGTTTTGCGGATCACTTTCGATCGGTTTTGGTCTCTTTCCTGAAACGTAATGGCATCCAAAGTAGTTACCTCAAAATAGAACATTCAAACGAGGGCGTTCGGATGAGTGTTGTTGAGTGGAATTGGTCGGGGAAGGGATGAGGACAAAACGAAATGAAAGCGGCGTTTTATAATTGTCCTAGTTATCTTCAACAGTACGCGTAACCACACGCAGATGCAGAAAAAAATCCCTAGTATTTCATTTTCCTAACCTTCATCCAATTTACTTACTTCTTTTTTGGCAACATTTCATCTGGACGACCAAGGCCACGTTTTCTTGTGTTAATGTCAGCAACGACGTTTCGGATGTTGTTAGGTTGTAAAAACAACTTTATGTCAAATTTTTAATTGAGTTTTTCAAGGTTGTTTTCTTTTTTCTTTTTTTTCTGGGATGAATGTTCATCATAAATGCCTTCTCCTTGAATGTCCGGTGTTCAAATTTAGAATCAAAATACTCCTAGAACGATCCAAAATAATTCTTCAAGTTTCCTTGAAAACCGTGAAACAAGTGTTGCCCCTCTTAAATCTTATTGATGGAATTACATTAGTGCACGCTCTGATGAATTGAGGAAAATTTATCTGATTTCGCGCATTGTCACCCTTCTCCTCCTCAATCGTTGTCTTCGTCTTCCTCACCTCGGGGCACTTATCGCCACACAACCCATTGAATTCATTAGACGCTCTTTATTCAAATTCCATCAATCACAAGCTGGGAATACTTTATTGTCTTCGAAAATAAATCTAGCTAAAGGTGACACCACTATTTCATACTCTTCTCAAAATCAATGATCTCCATGGGGACGTCACTACGATTTGAACTAGGACCTTCATTTTGATTTATGCGCAAAAAACGTTAGTACGTTTTTTTTTCTATATTTTTTTTTTTTTTGAGCCAGCTTTTGTCAAAATGTTGACACTATAAACTAGGACCAAAAACAATAAAGATAAATTGCAGAAAAAGTTATTTCTATTAGTTTGGCAGAAGAGTAACTGTCCCTTGTTTTAATTGTGAATAATACAAAAACCAGGTTAAGCCAAAATTAGCAGTATGCATCGTCGTGGTCCATAGCATGTTGGCAACATTCAGGTATTTTGTGGATACCCTTCGCAGCTCAGGTCTAACTTGCCTGTCGTTAAAAAATGAAAAAAACTGCATGTTCACGGAAAGTCACGTCGTTCCTCAGCCGCTTTGGCTGGACGGTTCTCCTTTACCCCCGTGAAAGTTTTGATTTTGTTTTATTTGATTATTGGTTATTCGAAGATATACGACTTCATCTGGAGCGTAAGGACTTTAACATTATCGATGAGAAAAAAGATGTGCTACAGTAATACTTTGATTCGCGCCCAGCCGGCTTTTGGAGGGATGGTATCCACGAGTTACCTAAATGTTGACAACATGTTGTGGATCACGACGGTACATACTGTCAATCTTGGATTGATCTTGTTTTTGTTTTATTTACTAATTAAAAAATGGACAGTTACTTTCCTGCCAACCTAATAACATGATTTTCGTTGTTTATGTTTTTTGAATTTTTCGTTATACTCGATTTGTTCGAAATTCAAAGCTCACAATTTGGTTTCAGACTTTTTCTTTTTCTTATTTTCTTGTTCTTCTCCTTTTTAACATTCTTGTGCTCATCACTCCTATTTTCGGCACAACTCGCCTACCCGAAAAACTTCAAAAGCGGTCGCCGACGACGACGACAAGAAAATTGGAAACTTTTTCTCATTTTAGAAGGGTCCTCCTCTTCCTTCCTTTTTCTTCCTTCTACATGTTTTCTTTTCGGAAACACACAAGTATCTATTGTGTCTCCAAAGTTCTCCAATCCATCTTCTTGTTCTATCTATTCTTCAGTACAACTCCAATGTATGTATTTATTTTCGGCGAGGGGCCACTTCCCCATTTTTTTTTTCGGTTTCCATTTGAACCCTCGGTCCGACCCTCTATTCATTGAAGACCGAATCTAACGGCAGATTATCAGCTCAACCCTCTACTACTACCACAGAAACGAAAAACTAATTTCCGAAAGACTAGTCTAGTGTGAGTGGATGTGTAAGTGAGTGTGAACCGACCCAATAAATGTATACATCTCAATTGGTTGAAGAGATCTGTTTAACGAATTTAGAACAATCCTCAGTTCTTACAAAAAGTAATAGATTTATTTGATTCAGAATCACCTGAGTAAAGCTATTTATAGTTATCAGGCCAGAGCTTCCAAGATCACGTTCTTGTGATTTGAATTTTTAACTAAATCAAATAGTCAGAGCAGGTGAAAGATTTCAGATTTATAAGCATAACCAGCCTTGTCAGATTTGTGAATTCAGATTGATCAGAAAAGTTCTCAGAAAAGCTCTTAGAAGTAGACACCTGATTAACGTATTTTCTCTGATAGAAGAACACATCTATTTTAAGCCCACCTCTAATAGTCCATTCTGATTGTTTAGTTTGTCTTCTTAGTACAAAAATAGGCAAAAAGGGGATGTCTTTCAGAAATCAAGAAAAAGCTGGAAAACTAGGACTTTTCAAAATTTTCTGTGATCTGTTTTGAACCCCACGAAGTTTTAAAAGTGATCGGACACTTGACAGCCGAACAACACACTCCTGAAAATGATTTAAAAAGTAACTGAAATTTTTTTTGTTTATCTTATTGACCGGTACTGCAATTTCTACTTATTATGTTCTGGTAATTTACGTTGATTCTTCTGATTTTTCAAATATTCCTATTTGGTTAAAATCCGAAAGCCTTCAAAATGAAATTTTTCCTTTAAAAAAATCCATCCTGAAAAGAAGGTTAAAAATATAATCCCATGGGCCTTACTTAAATGGAAAAGTCAGTGATCTTGAGAATAGTGAGGTTATGGTAAAAATAGGTGAACAAATCTTGAAAAATGCCAATCATATAAAAATGAACAGCGATTTTATTCTTTTTTTTTCCAATTCCATCTCGAAGTCTTCGCTCTCAAAATCTTACAATTTCGAATTTCAACACATTCTGTTCTCCACCCGATACCCATTCCTCTATACTTTCATCGTATTCATAATCCTACTCAACTATTATAAAAACCATCAATCTTTCTCTCGTCGAATACTCTAAAACCTTCAGGAAAAAAGAGGTCACACTTTACTTTTTCATTTCCATTATTTTCCTTTTTCCTATTTATTGGTCCCTTTTAAATTGTTACAACCATTTTTGGTTCTAGCCACAGACACTAGACGATTTATTCCTCCATTTCCCTCTACTCATCCGTATATTCTCTATCCCCTTCCACCAATTCTTGCTGCTTCCGTCTCCAAATGCAAATGACACATTTACAGCTGCCGAGAAATTGCGTTGATTCAGCTAATATGTCTTCTTCTTCTTCTTCTTCTCTTCCTATTTCACCCCCTCCTTTGCCTTTTCCTCACTTCCATTAGGGTATACAAACCATTAGGGTTCGTTGGGAAATCAACGATCATCCGCGGGTTGTTTTTTTTCCTTTCGTGTTCTCAGAATAAAAGCAAAAGCAGTTGGAAGTCATCCGACGTCCCCAGAAGATAGAGGGAAAATGAGGACGTGTCATTTTTTCTGTAGTATAGCCCTGTGATCAATTTGTTTCTGCTTCGTGCTTTTTCCTATTCCGCTTCAGAGGGTTTTATTACATCCGAGGATGAGTACGAATGTGAGCGGCTATCTTGCTATAAATCTTGAGCAACAAAAAAAAACGGAGATTGAATGAAATGAGAAAAAAATGCACAAAATCCATTATCCATTCCATTTTCGCAGACGGGAACATCAATCTTAGCCAGGATACGTTTTTTTTCTCCTCGCAGAACTACTCCAGGGAAAATAATTTTCGTATTTTCTTGACACTTGAGGTCATGCCTATGCAATTTCGCGCTAAATACTAAAACGATTTTTTGCTCTACGCAAGAGAAAAAAACAAGCGAGAAAATAGGTGGCGAGTTGACTTCCTTGAAAAAAAGAGGCAAAAAAACTGAAGAGTGTATGTTGTGTGTAGAAGACTTCGTATTCTTCTTCTGAATACAAGCCCACTACTTGTTTACTCTGATTTTCAGAGTCTCGGGACGCTTTCTTCCATTTTTTTTTCTTCTTTTCTCCCACACATGAGGCACATGACTACTTTCTAATACATATTTAGTTTTACAGATAAATTTGTAAAAATTATTATTTTTAATCTCAAAAGGGAAGGTGAGTCAAGAATTACAGAAGCGTACATCTTGCTTCATATGTTTCTTCTAGACCGGTGATTTTTTTCTGTCTCAGAAAATGGTCCCAACAAAGAACTATATTTTCAATCTGCTTTTTGTAGCATCAAAAATAAATTAATCTGTTGTTGAACATTTCAAATTATTGTAGGATTTAATTAATTTCCCTTCACTTAGTTCGTACTTTCTGTTAGTCTAAAAAATTATTAAAAGTTTAATCCTCTATTTCACTGAATGCATTTTTTGAAATTCATTGAGAGAAAACTAAATATTTAGTTGTAACATTTTTGCACTTTAATGCCAGTTTCGAATAGGATCTGGTTTTCAGGTATACTTTCGATATTTCTTTTTTTTCAAGTTCATCCTTTAAGGTTTCAAGCCCTAATCGAAAAACAACACAAATTCTCACTTCAAATAATATAATCCAATTACCACATCATAGCTTCTAGTAAAATCATTTTGCTTAAAGTTTTCAGTTTCACGCGTTCTTCATTGAATTTCTTTATTTCTGAAAGAAAGAGCCATTTTTACATTTCTGAAGAATCAAGTATGCATTTCCAGATTATTTTTAGTGAAAAATCATTTGAACTACTTTAAAACCTCTGGGACAGAGTACTACTAGAACCGACAACTTTTAGCAGATATACTCAGTTCCTGTACAATTTTTGAGAAAGTTGTCAACCGTAAAAATGTTCGTCATACTTCGACAAACGTTCTGTCAGTTGACTACTTTTGATATCCTTCAAAAGAAGGCATATTATTACAGTTTTTACCAAATAGTCAATTGTTTGTTTATTTTTTGATCACGAAAAAAAGGTCAATCGGATATGAAAACTAATATAAATCGAACGAATAACAGGTATCGTAAAACCAGTATCGGTCCCGTAATTCTATTGTCCCGTAGTTCTATTGTTCCGAGGTATCTGCGGAAAACCCTTTTACTACAGGGGCCCTTCAATTAGAGGGAGCACTTTTGTTTTTTTGTTCATTTTTCTGAAAATTTCATCACATTAAGCGGTGAATTTGCGTTCACAATAATATCTATCAGTTTCACCATAATTGAGCAAATTTTCCATCGAAATCTGTGTTTCAACAAATTTCTGAAATGTTTTTGACTGAAAGCGTACGGAAATTTCTAATTTAAAACAACACATTTTGAAGGTGGCGGTGCTTTTACAGGTGGCCCTTCTTTTTTTCCGAGCTCCTCCCGGAGGTCCAGGTTTTATGGATATTTTTGATAATATAAAAATGAAAATAACCGCTGAAAAAATATTTTTTTTGTATGATTAAATTAAAAAATTTATTTAAAAACATATTTTCAAATTTGATTAATTCTTGCTCTCACTTGTAGTTTGTTTTAAATCCAACTTCTTTTAATCGAACAAAGTTCACTTCTTCAGTTTTTGAAAATAACATTTCATTGAATTGAACTTTTCAAAATCACACGTTTTTGCTTCAAAAATTGCTCACTGAAACCGTCTGACTCGTTTCATTTTTTGAGTTATTCTTCAGAAGCCGAATATAACAAATCATAATCCCACGTTCGCTATAATCCAATTTACCACGTCACAATTTTTTCAAAATCTTTCGTCTGAAATCCCCAGGTATGCCCGTTCCATTCTTCCTAAATCCCTTCATTCTTTCTGGACGCATTTCCTTTTTTCTCTATTTTTTTTGCTTTTCCTGTCATTCACTCTCCCATGCATAGGTCACCGCAAAGACTGACCCCATTCCCGAGCAAAGCGATTTTGCTTAGCATGCCCATTTTTTTGCTCCGTCAAAAAGTTCCCATACAGTCCCTTGTCTTGCTCTTTTTCTTCTGAAAGAAAATTGCAGAACCATTACTCGTCCTCAAATAGTCGTGTCGTCTTCCATCGTTTTCAAAAACTCACCATTCGTTTTGTCATATATTATTTATTTTAAAAAATGTGTTCACCCCTCGGCTTTTCATTCGCCATGCACTTTGCATTTGGTGTGTTTACACATTTGAAACATCAAACCCCTTCATTTCAGTTAGAAATGTGAACCAGGAACGAATCTGATAGAATAGATCTGATCTGCTGACGTTGTCATCTTAGATTTGTACCCCTTTTTTGACATGATCCCTAATCAGAATCCGTGCCCTGGCACCAAAATCTCATACGTAGAGCATGTTTTCGACTTGGTGCCAGGCACCGGATATCCGTCACTAATCCGTGACAAGATATCATGGAAGGATTGTTCTGATCTTCTTTACTCGAAATGCTTCGATGAATCTCGAAGTTATTTAAACATCAGAAAGAAGAGATCTAACAAAAATTATAAGATTCGATAATCAAAGTTTAACATTATAAAATACAATGTTAGTACGGAGCATAGCAAATCATCGAAAGTAAGATTGTGACAATTAGAGATTCCAGTGCTTTTCAGACAAAAAATGCATTGTTTTTCTGGTTTGCAAAAATACCCTGCAAAACACGGAACTTCAAGCTTAACTTGATAAGACAGGCTGAGTTTTATGGCAGTCTGGAACAAATAAGTAATAGGCTATTTTCACAAATTTCTCGGAACGGTTTTTGAAAATCTCTGCTGAATATTTTCAAGGTTTTCAATATAGTATCCAACATTGGACATGTAAAAAAGTTTGAACGCGGCTATATTTCATACATGTCGTCTTTCGAATATTCGTCTTCTCACATCTACATCCGCTTGTCCTTTTTGTATCCCAAGGTCTCACTTTTTTCGAGAAGACTAATTCGTCAGCCATATTTCACTTTGACAGGAATCCATCTCTTTATTCTTTTTTTTTTGAAAAAAACTCTTTGAGATTTTGTATTCACTGGCCTTTCAAAAAAAAAAAATATTATTCATTTCAAAACGGAGCTTTCTAAGATTTTCACAGCATATAATTTCGAAAAAAAATGTCACATCATTTTTTTCCAAGTTCCTCTGAAAAATAGAAGACGTGAGAGCGTAACGATGGCCAAAGAGTGCTCATTGCTACCTGGCTCTTGTTGGTACCGCTATCATGTCATTGAAGAAGAAGTAACATCCGTGACATTCCGAAGTATTTGTAGTTTTGAAGTTGCATCTTGTTATTTGTCATTTTGTTTGATAATCAAGTAAAAATTTGAAAATGTGCCAATATATTTTTAATAGCACAAGTATTAATTCAAATGCATACAACCATCTGAAAAAGTCAATTTAATTGAATTTTTAGCAAAAAAATCAAACTTCATTAAGCCAAGGATGAAATTTTTTTCTAAAAACGATCTCAAAACAGTTTTTTTTGACAGAATCGTCCTCTAGTGTGGAGTTTTATTTATTAAGGAGAAAAGCCATCTTGAAAAATGATGATTTGCTCTAAAATTTCGAAATTTTCAAAAAGCGGGCCGGCCATGTGTAATTTTTTCCGGCCCGCTTTCAGAAAAATCTCGGCCCGGCCTCGTCCGGCCCGCGGGCCGGCCGTCTTTTCCACAAGTTTGATAAATAGAAATAACGACTTCGAAAAAACAAAAAATAAATAAAACGAATCTACAACCATATTCTTATCTTTGAAAGATTCTCCAATCGAAATTCAGGTCAGTTTGATAATTACGTAGATTCTCCGGAGTAAGGTCGGAGAGGCGGGATTCAGGTCGAAGAGGCGTCTAAATTCCCAAATTTTGGAAAAATACAAAAGTCAACGAAAACAATACCGTTCTCCAGCCCATTGAAGTTCATAAGACTGAAACAGTAATTCACTCCTTTGGAATATTTTTGGTTTTTTTTTCGTCAAAGATTATTAAGCTACCGTTAGCCAAGAATATGAAAAGAAAACAAAAATCAGACATTAGTTACTTTTTACAGTTTGTAAATTTTTGATATTATACATTTTACAATGAACACGATAAATGTGGTTAAAATGTGAGATTAATAAACAATTTTGGGTCAGAGTTGATAGTGAGCTGTTTCATTTCTAATGGTACCGTAAAGGGAGTCTCAAGAAAAATGAGGAAGTAATACGTCGAAATTCTAAAACACCTACATATTTTTTTTTATTTCCGGTAATTTTTTCTGAAAACAATGGCTGCTCAGCTGTGTTATTGTCCGGACCTACCCCAATTCTTGACAAAGAAACACTCCAAAATTCCACGTACACACACATACACACAATGTCCTCACATCTGTTCATTTCAAACAGGAGCAGCTGGACGAGAACTCCCTGCGACTGTTATCCTTCAGACCAGCCGCTCATTTGATTCATCTCTCTCTTTGCCAATAAGTAATCCATCCATCCTTCTTAGTGTTCTCGCACTCTTCATTCCACCCATAAATGTCAATGAATGTTGTGTTGTTGAACAACCTCATTTCTCGCACCATTACCCCCTTATTCACTGAAATTCAACACAGCACATCACCCATTCCCCATTCCTTCTCCTCATTCTTATTGTTCGGTAGCTAAATACGGGCGACCTTTCAACTCGTTTCATTCTTTTCTTCCTTTTAAAAGTTTCAACGGCGTTTTGGTAATTAGTTATCCTTGTATCCGGTCTGTGACAAATGGATGCCTCGAAATTTGAAACTAAGATCTAACATGAACAAACTTTTAAACAATTCAGTATGTTCCAATTTGAATTTTCCAAATTCTTCGGCGTTTCATTTATGCAATCTCGATATATGAGAAAATCCTCAACGCGTAATCCAAATAGAAGGCAACCGAAAGGTCATTCGGGGCCAATGACCGCAATCTGAGTTTGTTCCTGCTGTCCTACCCGATCGTTATCATATACATAACCCTGCTGTCTAGAACGTTCCGTCATCTTTTCTGCCTTCATAATCTCTTATTTCATTACCTTTTTTCTCAACATTCTCATTCCCTCTTTCTCTCCCACACTGTTCTATTTCCACCAATATTGTTTGTTCCGTTGTGAGAGTGAGAGAGCTCTACCAGAGGTAATGCAGCACACACTACGGAAAGCAAACATTCAACCTGACTCTCCCCTATGACTTCGATGCTGCCTTTGTGAATACTATAACTTTATTGATCGATTTTGTCCAACTATATACTAGTAGTAGCCGGCTCACAATTAGATGAATCATTCATCCATATATTTCAAAGAATCTCCCCGCATTTCCTGATTTTCTCTTCCACTATCCCTTCATGAGCTTCTTCTTCTTCTTTTTTCATCCACGAGCTCGGTGAATAATTCATAAGAAGTTTTGAATATAAAAGAGGCTACATTCATAATACTCTTTTTGAAAATTTCTAGATATTTTTCACTCTTTTTTCATCATCATCATCCTCTTCCATCTCATTGGATTCTTTGAAATCCCACCTGTGGGCGTATTGCTCGGATTGTTTGAAATTAATTCTAATCTATCTTCTCAAATCGAAAGAAGTTCCGTCAAAAGGACTGGTAAGAGTGACCATCTATTCTCAGATCAGAACTTTTTTAGTTGTCCAAGGTCGCCTTGTGTCCTCATTTTCGAATGGATCCTCTGTTTCAAAACGACCTTCTTGGCAAACTGATCAAATCAAATTTTTAATATATAATTAATTTATGAAATCTCAGATCCATCGAGTCTTTTGATTAGCAATAGGCAAAGAAAGTAAGAAAATGCCCGTATCCATAATAAGGTCATATTTTATTATTCCACGGGAATAGGAGGCCACGGACCACAATGACTAATGAGGTGACCCTTCTTAGCCGGATCGTTTCTGCGGCTACCCCACTTGACCCGGCCTATGCAAATCTCCGAGCTTTGGTTCAAATTAATACCTTCTTTTTTGAAAAAAAAAGTGACTTGATTGTTACTTGACAGACAACTTGACAAAGAACAAACTGCTGACAGCTGAAAAACAAACTAGAGGCTGAAATTGAGCTTTTGCATTTCTTTTTTTCCATAACAAACATCTGTAACGCTGATGTTGTTTTTTCTTTTGTCACTATGTTATGTTCCCATGTTCTTCTTCTTTATTCAAACATCTTGGCTTTATACTTTCTTCCCAGAAGATGTTTCAAAATGCTAGCACATATTTTGCTCATAATCTGAAACGATGTGTGTAATATATGCATGTATTTCGCCCTGGCACTATTCAAGCTTCTCTCACACCCCGCGCAGTGTTGAGAAAAAGGACGAGAGGGAAATCAATAAAAATGTGTCCATGTAACGGGAGAGAGCAAGAAAAGAGACATGCTTTTGGTGGTAAGGGTGGTGGTGTTGTAGACGAGCCCCGCTACGCGACAGCAGGTGCTCAAACTCGCTACATCGCATCCTTTTTCATTTAGCCACCACCTTCGGTTCTGTTGTTCCTTTTTGCCTTTGAAAGCGCAGATGGCGTTAGACCTAGGCCTTGGAATTGTTAGTGGTTTCATAACGACTGTCAGAATGAATTAAATTAAACCGAGATGTATTATCTACCATCTGCCATTTTCATTTCATTCGAAATTTCGGTTTTTTTCACTTCCTCCCTCTTTGAAACTTTTTTTGAAATCAATTCCATACATAAATTATTTCAAAACTTTCCCGCTTGATTTGCATATGACTGCCGCCGCCTAGCTTTCATGTTACATAGATTCCCCGTTCTATTAATATTTTCATGTTTGTTTTCATCGTTAGCTACACAGAAAAAAGATACTCAGAAATGAGAAGAATAAGTCCATTTTATTTAGATATCATTCGAATTTCTCATCATTTTCTGAGAAGTCCAGTAGATGAAAAAAAAAACAATATCTGGGGGTGTGCGCGTTCGGGAAAAATGAGTCGACGCATTTCAGCTCATCTTTCAGTTCCTTCTTGGATCACTTTGCATTTCATATATTTTATTCTGATGCCTTTTGTTGTACTCGTAACAAAAATGCTTCCTTCTGCCCATCATTTGAACTTCGAGGGCGTCCAGAACACCCTAATTCCCCATTCAATTCTAATTTTGAAGCTCTAATTCAGAATTTCAGTTCTTTTTTCTTATTTCATTGAAGCCATTTCTTGTTTCTTACCTACGTGATTTTGATCTTCCTTAATTTTTGTTCTCCACGTCACAATTATGGCTTCTTCCTGTTCATCAGCTTTCACGGAGCCGAAAATATTGAAACACTAATTAAATGAAGCCTCACGTCCGTTTTTCAAGTGTTTCACTTCAGGTGTACGGTAAACATACAGAAATGCAACTGAAAAAAGCGGGCCGCGCAAATGTTTAGAAAGGAGAGAAGAGGTATTGGAAAGGAAGGAAGCGTTGAGTCATCGTACACCTTCTTCGCATACTGTGCAATGATTTCGTAACGTTCCTCTTACTGAGGAAAGCCATTGAAGTGATCCGAAAGACTAGTTGTTTCGAAACATGGCGTAATTCTCTGGCGCCAACTATTCCAACTTCAACTCCTCACTTAATTTTTCATTTATAACTTTCGTTTTTTTCTATAACCATGCATTTCGGAACGATGAAGCGTAAATTCTAGGAAAGAGCAAAAGTGCACCTTTTCATCCATCTTCCTGATTTTCCTTTTTCTTCCTTGAATTTCTTTTTTGCATTCCTGAAAAATGGTCCCCTTGAGAATTGCTTTCGCAACTTTCCTTCCTTTTTGCCTTTCGTTTTTACAACTCCAATTTATTATCAATCATTAAAGAAAGCAGGAAACACCATCGCGAAAACTTTCCGGTCCACAACCATGATTTTCAGTTTGTTGAAATTTTAATTTCTTCTCCGAGGATAGTGGTAATTGAAGAATAATCTTGTGACTATTTTTCAAGATTTTTCACCAAAAATTGAACGAATTACTGATTTTGATTGATCCAAATGTCATTGTTCGATGACTATTTAATCTGTCAATGGCCCACTCGAGTTTCAAGTTCAGTGTTGCTTTTTTTAAAATTTGTTTATTGATCAGGTGAATAAAACATTAGAGGGCAGGACATGCTTTGGCAAATTTAGTTTGAGAAAGAAAAATAGTGTGAACAAGAGTGAGAGGTGTCACATTTGTTCGATGGCTCATATTTCGTGCTTGAATGAGTCTGTGACTTGTTCTATGTGCAGAAATGTTCTATGTGCAGAGGCTCTTTGAAAATTTCCATCATGTCACATTCTCATGGCAGTTTTGCACTTGATATCTATTGGAGTGGAAGTCATTAACAAAATCTGCAATTTGTCATATCTTTTTGCTCTCCTGCTTCAGAATATTTCTGTATATTACTGTAACAGAACTGTAATTTTTGAGCAAGTCAAGGCTGTCAAACGGACACTATGCAAATTTTGAAAACCTCCGAGAAGGTTATATGAGTGTCACAAAAAAAGTGGCAATTCATTTGACGCTATTCAAATGGAAAGTTTTTTTTTCCCGTAGAGGCGGTGACTCATTTCTCTCCCATCTCCCTCCCCTTCCAATTTTAGTCATGCCATTTTTTCGGATTTTTTTCGGTCCATTTTCCTCAATTTGTACAGTCAACCAAACAAAAAAAAACATATTGCCATTCGCCTCTCGACTGTTACAGTTTTAGGGGAATAGTTCAAAATAAATTCGATAGCAAAAAAAAGAAAGATGAAAACCCAAACAGCGGGAGGTAAAAACTCCCGGGTATACGCATTGAGGCAAAAATACACATAGCGAGGGAAAAGTTCGGTATGCTAGAGGGTGAGAGAGAGTTGGAGGGCATCACCATAGTGTTGTCCAACCAACCGCAGAACCGGTTGGGGCCTTGGCGGCCCTCTCCGCACCGACCACAGTTGAGAAACGACCCATCCCCAATCCAATGCACCTCTTTCACTCTCTCTCTCATTTCATTCTATATTTCTTCTTCCACCTCTCTTGATTATGTACTGTATATTAGCGATGATGGAAAAGAGGGGGGAGGCATCGGTCTCTCTAATTCCACCACACACACTTTTTTCTTTCTCTCTCATCATTTCTCACACTTCATAGGTCTCATCATCAACCACAGTCCCCGATCGTAGTGTTTTTTAAAGTGATTGATTTCATTTCTATTGTGTCGTGTTGTTGTGTTTTTACTTTCCTTGCACTAATTTCCTGGTTGTCATGGTAATCTTTTCAAAACCAAGCGGATTCAAGAGAACCGTATTCTTCAAAACAAGCTTCTTTTTGCCCAAATGAGCCAAACATCGTTCTCATCCATTTCTCGTGCTTTTAGTTAGTTATGATTTTTGTGATGTTTGGATGCTCTGAATTTAGAATATAGATGTTTGAAGTCGGTTGCAAGATGTCTCCGGGGGCTGCTTCTGAAAGAGTACGCATGGATGGCTCTTCAGAAATAACGAGCTCAGAAAACATGACAAAGAAGCAACTTTTTGTGAAATCATTGAGTTCCTTGTTCAAAGAAAATATTTTGTTCCAAAAATACCCGACAACTTTTGAAATCATCTAATATTTGGTGTCATATCACATCACCTTGTCATCAGTCAATATTATACCAAAAACACATTTGCAAACATGTTCAGTTCAATTGATCGATAGATAACACGCGATCTAAATTTGATAATACTAGCTTTCATCTTTTTCACTCCCGACTGTTCTTATTTCTGTAGGTTGATTTGTCCTTTAAATTACAAAAAGTCAACCGGTTTAGTCAGTTCAATCAGTCAGGCAGAAGATATTTCATTTTTCAGTTACAGTAATCACAACATTTGTTTTGTGGTTGCTCAACAACATCAACATCAAAAGTTAAAGTTTCTTAGAAATTTTAACATTTCTTAGAAACTCAATGTCTTACCTTTAATTTGTGAAAGTTTATGTTGCGGTCTGAAAAGGTCTTTTTAAATTCTTTTTGAAAAACATTTCAAGACCAAAAAAATATGTTGCTCTATAATTAAGAAAATGTTTATGGCTGTCCGTTTTCGATTGGAATGTTAGCTTTTTATGTTTTTAAGGTTGAGAAGAGTGACTGTCAAGCGGAAGTTATAAAACGTTTCCGGTAAAAAAGCACACGTATTCCTTTGAAATTGAAGCTTAGAGCATTTTGACAATCCAACGAACAGGCTAGACAGGAAATTGTGCATTTTTTTACTTTTCGTTTGGCCTACTGTCTCCGGATGTGGTTGTGCCAGACTTCTGGGTATTTTGCGGTTATGTGGGTGTTCCAAACTCCAACAAGGGAAACTAAGCACATTGTAAATTCAGGTTTTGTTAAAAAATTCAGAAAAAGGTTAAGAGTAGATTATCTAAACACCTCTGAAAGTTTTAGAATCACTAGTTTCAGCTACAGTACCAAAAATCGTGTTTTCAGCGTAAAACAAAAATTTTTAAAGACGATTTTCCCAATTTCTGGGATGTTAGAATTTGACGGATTTCACATTACAAACACTTTTCAAAAGTGTCCATATGAACTATTCTAAACTTATCCTACTCATCAAAATCTGGGTTTACGAAGGGTCGGAAGTCCCTTTTGATAAATTGGTCCTGCCGATATTGTTAGTGGATCCAGTATTGTTAGTGGATCCAGTGAGTAATCTACAGTACTCTCATGTTTTTCGGGTGTGGAGATGTCCTTTCCAAGATTTCATAGGGCATGTTATTTGTTCTTTAACCCAATTCTTCATCTTGGAAAACAGATACAAGGAAAATTCTGCAAAACATTTTGTAGTTTCGTTCTCATTATCTCAGTTTTTTCTCCTCTAATCCATGCGACCAATCACGGCCCATCTTCTCACCAGTTGTTGTTCTCACTTTTTTCTCTTATCTCCTGATAAGCTCTCGCAGTCTTCTCGCAACTCGACCAGAACGCTCCACCTCCTGCTCATGGGCTCCGCCCCCTTCTCCCTCTTGCCTTCTTCGACCGACAGAGCTCACTTCACTCTTGATGTTCTCGCCTTATCAACGCCACCTTTTTTTTTCAAAGCTGGCAGCGAGTGTCCCTCCCCCCTCTTCCCTTGTCCCACTTTTTCCAACATTGGAAAAAAATATCAAATATCTAGTGACACTACTGTTTACATAGCGTTTTGCGTAAGCTGTGCTCTTCCCTCAAAAATTTTCATTTTTCATCAAAATTTCTCTCACATCGAGGATGAACATTGAGATTGTGGGATCTCGGAGAGCAAGTACAGTATCAATGTTGTTCTCCTATCTTCATTCCACATCTCACATCCATCTCGTCCTGGCAAAGTCTCTAAGTTTCTAATCTTATTTAGAGCTCCCCTCCCAGCTAACCTAGTTTAGTTTTTTGTGCCCCGCTGCTCTTTTTCTTTGTACATCCTTTCTTCTATTCTTCTGCTCCTGCAACAAAACCGCTTCTTCCTTCTACTCCGGGATCGATTTCGGCATTGAACGATAATTGGGTTTTAGGTGCCTGAATGTCGACGCAGGGAGCTCCCAGAGCCCCCGTTTCGCCTCATCCCTTATCCAAATCTAATGGGTTTCTGTCTCCCATTGAGATATTTTTCTTAGAAAAGCTCAAGATAAATGAGAGGACGGGTAGATGGGAAAACAGAATAGAACACCAAAGAATTCTGAATTCATCCTTTTTTTCACTCAAATGTGTCTTCCTTCTACTCATACTTTCTCTACTTGCTCCATCCATATCTCACACTTCCATCAATCTACCCGATGCAGAAAAAGTTCAAAACTGATCCCCTTCATCTATTTACATCTCGTTTTGGCAGTATGATGTGTACATACTCGACTTTGCGGTAGGAAAAAGTTTTAAATTGTTTGCCCTTGTGTATCAACCTACCATAGTCTGTTTTCATTCCGTCATAAAGTCCTTTTCATCATCACCATCTTCATCGTTGTGTTTCTATCAATCTTGCATTGTAATTTATCGATTGTACCCATCATCATTCTCTACGTTCGCTTTTATCATCTATCCTTCCACCCGTAATTTGACGCTGTCAGTCGGCTGGCGCTTCTCCCCCCATTCCAAACTTCTCCCGCATGATGAAAAACTTTCTCGCCTCTTTTCTCATTTCCTTCTCCTCCTCATTTCTCTTTTCCACCATTAATACCAATTCCGAAGGTCTGATCTGATCCGAAACCCTCTCTTTCATGTCAGTGCAGTTCCAAACGGAGGTCATAAAAGGCCTATATCACTCTTTTTCAATTTCACTATTCGAACATTCTCCTCAATTGCTTTTTCTTCGTCTTTTGAATCTTTCCACATTGACCCACATTCATACCAATACAGTCGTTTTTTTTCAGCCATGACGGTGGGTAAACTATTGATTGGCTTACTTATACCGATTCTCGTCGCCACAGTCTTTGCTGAGGTATGTTTATTCAAGCGGCCAAATTTCAATGACTCGGAACGTTCGGAGAAAATCATTGATTGGTTGAAAAGTCATATGAGTGGCATTAGTACCAAAAGAAAAAAGAACTGAAAAGTTAGAGATAAGTATTTGATAAGGAAATTCTTTTGATGCTGTCCTTGTGATTTCTAATATGGTGTGATTAATGATTGTTCAGGATTTTGGGTTGAGAGAGAGATAGGTCGTAACAAACTAAAAGTTCGCAAAATTGGATAACTTTGATGAATTGCCCTTTTCCGTTTTGATCCTTTTGGCTCTCTGGTCTCTTGAGACTTCTGTTAAAATTGATTCCTTTTTTAGTATGTATACTAATAATATGTATTTGGCGGAGTAGAGTATGGGGTTATTAATCCGATTTCTTAGTAATTGCAAAAACCAATCAAAACTCAATCAGATTGCACACAAGAGCACAAGTACCTCTTGAGTACCATTGAGCACCATCGAAAAATTTCTTGCAGAGTTCCCCAGGAAGCATCAAGAGACATGAAAAGTTCATCCCAATGGTCGCATTCTCGTGCGGCTACCGTAACCAATACATGACCGAAGAAGGCACATGGAAGACCGATGATGAGCGTTACGCCACCTGTTTCTCTGGCAAACTTGACATCCTCAAGTACTGCCGCAAGGTGAGGCTGGGATGGGGGATTTCTGGAAAAGATTCTGAATGTGTAATTGAAACAACAAAAAAATAGGCTTCCAATTCTTTTAATTCGAAGTTTTTTTTCTTTTTTCTCTCTTTTCTTCTTTCAACTAATTCAATTGAAATTGGTGGGGTCCAAACAAAGACAGAAGAATCAAGAAAAGCAACATAAAGGCAGTCCCACAATCAAATTTTTAAACAACAAATCGTTCTTTGGCGTCTCCAGCTAATCCTACAGGGATGTTTTTGGGAATCTTCCAATGAAATGTTCCGGATGGCAAGAAACAAAACAGACATATATAGCAAAACGACTGAGGGTCCACAAATATTCTTCCTCGTGGTCTTTTTCTTCCAGAAAAGGCGTAAATTTGAGTAAGGACCTCCGGTCTGGGTAGTCCCAAGGGGACACAAAGGCAAAGTTTGAACACGCGACTCGATTCTCACACACGAGTTTCGGAAGTCGTCGTCGTACACCAACATATTTCGCAGTTTGTAAAATACTATGAGGGGACGAAAGTCAGCAGCGAACAAGTGACAAATCTCTTCTCTCTTTTCAGGCTTATCCAACCATGAACATCACCAACATTGTTGAGTACTCGCATGAAGTGAGCATCTCCGATTGGTGCCGCGAGGAGGGATCGCCATGCAAGTGGACTCACAGCGTTCGACCATATCATTGCATTGGTGAGTTGTTAATCCATCAAACACTGACCCATCACGTATCCCATTTAATCCATCTGGGGGCAGCGCCTATGGCACGGGAGAGTAGATTAGTTTTTTTCATCGCCTTTTCTTTATCTTTTCTTATAATGAATTTCTGGTTCGAATCAATCTTCAGTGAAAGGGAAAATAGAAAATTGATGCGTTTCGGTTTTGTTCTAAAAGGAAAAAAAAGTGAAAACCGAGAGTATCCATTGGGGACTTGCCAATGACACAAAACCGAACTTTTAATGGTTTTGTAGATGGAGAGTTCCACTCCGAAGCTCTTCAAGTCCCACATGACTGTCAATTCTCGCACGTCAACTCTCGCGACCAATGCAACGACTACCAGCACTGGAAGGATGAGGCCGGAAAGCAATGTTCTGGAAAGAAGGCCAAGGACACCAAGTCAATGATTGTTCGATCATTCGCCGTTCTTGAGCCATGCGCCCTCGACATGTTCACCGGTGTTGAATTCGTCTGCTGCCCCAACGATCGTAAGTGGAAGGCCATCAAATCTATGATAGGCTGTCATTAGATGATTCATCTAGACTAATGTCATGACAACCTACAACTGACTAGAATTGAGGGGACAGGGGATTAACGGAAAACATGAGAACATCAATCTTTTTTTGCAGAAACGAACAAAACTACGACCGAGGACGAAGACGACGACGATGATGACGATGACGCTTATGAGGATGATTACTCAGAAGAATGTAAGATAAAATGACCCATGGGGAAGTTAACACCCTACTGATTGCGTTTTCAGCTGACGAGAAGGATGAGGGAGAGGAGTCAAGCGCTCAGGACCCATACTTCAAGATTGCCAACTGGACCAACGAGCATGAAGACTTCAAGAAAGCTGAGACTCGTATGGATGAGAAGCACAGAAAGAGAGTTGAGAAGGTAAGATTATTGCAGATTTTGATAATCCTTTGGAAGAGTGTTGGAAGAGTATAGGATAAAGTCAGCTGATTTTTAATACCACTTAGTAAAATTGAAATGACTTGATCCATGATAATTCCAATTGCAACGTCATCCTCTTGTCGCTAGAAATTAATGTCAACCACACTCAATAAGAAACAACAAACATCAACACCTAAATTGTTCAGGTGATGAAGGAGTGGGGAGACTTGGAGACCCGTTACAACGAGCAAAAGACCAAGGATCCAAAAGGAGCCGAGAAGTTCAAGGCTCAGATGAACGCACGTTTCCAGAAGACCGTCTCTTCATTGGAGGAGGAGCACAAGAGAATGCGCAAGGAGATTGAGGCAGTGCACGAGGAGCGTGTTCAAGCTGTGCTAAACGAGAAGAAGAGAGATGTAAATCTAATTTTCCAGGGAGACATCTCATCAAATTGTATTGTTTCAGGCCACTCATGACTACCGTCAGGCTCTCGCTACTCATGTTAACAAGCCAAACAAGCACTCTGTTCTTCAATCCCTCAAGGCGTACATTCGTGCTGAGGAGAAGGATCGTATGCACACTTTGAACAGATACCGTCACTTGCAGAAGACCGATCCAAAGGAGGCCGAGGGATACAAACCAACTGTTCTCCACAGACTTCGTTACATTGACCTCCGCATCAATGGAACTTTGGCCATGCTCCGTGACTTCCCAGACCTCGAGACACACGTCCGCCCAATTGCTGTTGCTTACTGGAAGGACTACAGAGATGAGGTCACCCCAGACACTGACATTGAGGAGACCGACATCGAATCTCTTCTCAAGGAGGAAGACTTCAACAAGAAGTTTGTGTTAGGTAGTCATAACAATCACTAATTTCTAATTTTCAGCGCCAAGCTTGACGTGAAGGCGCCAACCACCGCCAAGCCAAAGCCAGCTGAGACCGACAACGCCAAGATTCTCCCAACCGAGGCTACTTCATCATCTGACTCTGAAGAGGAGGCTGATGAGTACTACGAGGATGAGGATGACGAGCAAGTCAAGAAGACTGACAAGTCGAAGAAGGTCAAGGTTGTTGACATCACTCCAAAGAAGCCAACCGAGGTGAGATAGAAGGCTTATGGATCCTTGAGCCAATTGTAATGATTTCAGATCAAGGTCACTCTTGAGCAAGAGAAGAAGTCACCAAAGTTGGTTGAGACCTCCGTTCAAACCGACGACGAGGAGGATTCATCTTCTTCATCTTCATCTGAATCTGACGAGGATGAGGATGTGAGTACAAATAATGGCCTAGAATAAGTGTCTTACTAATTTGTTTTCAGAAGAACATCAAGGAACTTCGTGTTGACATTGAGCCAATCATCGACGAGCCAGCCTCGTTCTACCGTCACGACAAGCTCATTCAAGACTCGGACGACGAGAGCTCCGCTTCCACCATCTTCCAGCCATACGTGCTCGCCTCAGCGATGTTCATCACCGCCATCTGCATCATCGCGTTCGCTATCACCAACGCTCGTCGCCGTCGCGCCATGCGAGGATTCATCGAGGTCGATGTCTACACCCCAGAGGAACGTCACGTCGCTGGAATGCAGGTCAATGGATACGAGAATCCAACCTACTCCTTCTTCGACTCTAAGGCTTAATTGCCCCCGTTCCCTCTCAAAATCTCACACACACCTCTAAATATACTCTACCGGACTGACAAAACCCCCCAAAAAACCAACTTGATCCATTCTCCAAATCTCAGATACAAATTTAACTTTTTTCTTTTTCGAGCAATATCCCAAAAATTCATTCCCCCTCTCTTTCTCTCTATCAAACCATCCATCAAAAAATAAAAAGTTGTGAGTGTTAAACAAAAAATCATTACCCATACCAAAAAGTAATCATCAAAATGAAAACTCTGTCCCCGTAGTTGAATCGTCATAAAAACCACCAAAAAAGAGAGCACATTCTCCTGATTGGTTGTGCTTGTTTTTTTGACACAGATCTATCCGTTTCACACGAACTATATAAATTGAATATGATTCACGTGTTTAGTATTCGGAAGCACCATCCTCCCCGTTCTGTACACCAATCACACACCTTCTTTATACTTCTTCTTTTCTTCTTCTTTCTACCACTTTAATCTTTTTTCTCTTCTGTCATTTATTTTTTCTTTAATGAAAACACTTTCTTCTAACCCACAACACCACCCCGATCTTGAAATACACCCTATTTCTTGTGATAGTCCTATTATGCACACTTCTCTCTTTTCCCTCTTTCTGTCTCTCTCTCTCTTTCTATTTTCGAATTTCTTCCATTCCCAGTTTATATTATGGAAAAGAAACATTTGGAAAATTGTATTAATAAAGAAGTTCGTGGAAAATATAGAACTGTTGAATCTCACTCCTCTCCCTCTTTTTTTCTAAAATTGTTTCCAGAAACTTCTATGTGTTGTTCTTTTCTCGCTCGTTCAAATGTCGTGAACTTCTATGTGTTGTTTTCTTGAAATTAGTGCAATTTTCCGAAATTGTCCCGGCCTGGAGTTAGGAAATTCTGGACAACCTGGCCCGACACGTTGCAAGTATGCATTTTCGTGGCAACACCTGTCGTCGCCAATTCAAGAAATGCAGTTTCTTGAAATGATCTGGAATAATAAATTTTGAAAATCTATCAAAAATAATATAACTAATACATAGATCGTGTTAGATTTGAAAAAAAGTTTGATCCGGGGAAAATTATTTGATTTGAATAATTTTTGAGAGTGTGATTCGTTTTTTTTTCGAGGAAAAAATCAAAAATAACAATTAAATAAAGTTAATGGAGCGGAAATGATATAAAACGAAACAACACTCGTCATGTAATTTGTCACACTTGAAGAAAAGCAACATAAAGGCAGTCCCACAATCAAATTTTTAAACAACAAATCGTTCTTTGGCGTCTTTTGTCACACTTCAGCGAGATGTGCAGAAATTTATGCGAAATCAAATTTTCAAAAAAAATCTAACAAATAGTGCGAACTCTAAAAATTGCCAAAAAATGCAGTAACATATTAGACATCGTCTATTTCCGGAAGCTTTTAAATTCTCGAAGAATTATGAAGTTACTACCGAAACTTGAAATTTCAACCACCCTCTTGAAAATTTCGGAAACGAAAAATTGAGAAATTTAAGTTTTGGCGGGAATTCATTCAAAAATCAAGCATATTTGATCAAAAAATGTACTTTTTCATTATTTTCATGCAATTACTATTTTATAGCATTCTAACGAAAACCGTACATTTTTATTTCGACAGGTCATTCAAGAGTGATTGTCATGTGCAAAAAAAATCAATACATTTTTATTGTTCAAGAACACAAAAATGAAAACACCACGGCAGTATAGAAAATTTAAAAAAAAACTTAGACAAAAAGAAACAATATTCATATCTTAAACCGATTCAGAGAAAATAAAATCCATTGAACGTTTAGTATTGGTCGTTGTTGAATGCATCGATCCCGGTCCCTGAAAATCGGAGATTTTTTTTGAAAGTTGTGGAACGAAATCAGTTAATTCGACTATTTGTAATTAATAGTTGAGGTTTATCTAGTTCTGGAGAAACTTCAAAAGTCTTACCGTTTGTTGTAATGGGACGGTTTTGTATTCCTTTCCAGTGAAGGGATAGTTCTGAAAATATTAGGTTGAGCAAAAAGTCTTTGTAATTTTTTTTGAACCGTCATATCTCAGCTTTGATTTAACTTTTTATCATTTTGTTTTTTCTATATTGTAGTACCAGTTTTGCATGCTTAAAAGATTTGTTAAAGTTACCGACGGCGTTCATAAAGACCCTCCCGTTTTGACGGATTCACTAAAACCATTTCGTTGCGACTTAGCACATTCTCGGCTTACTATGAAACGTAGCACTAATTGGGTTGAGAATATTATCACTGGGGACGAGTAGAAAAAGACAAAGGGTCCCGGCCGAGGAAACCGCTAAAACGGGCACCGAAGGAGAAATTCACGAGAAAAGGCTATATTTTCCATTTGGTAGAAAAACTTCACGAGAAAAAGTTATATTTTCCATTTGGTAGGAAAGTGAAGGCGTTATCTTCAGAAGACTTCTTCTAGACGGCATCACTATCAAGGAGGACCTCAGCAGCACTCAAACGAAAATAGCATTCCAGGCTTATCAATTAAATTGCCCGAAAAATTCCAGCTTGTTGATGATTCATGACAGAGCAAGACCACCAACTACTTTGAAAACCCGTCAGAAGCTCGAGATACTCGAAGTCAAGATCTTTTGTCATTCATCGTATTTACTAGACCTGGCCCTAACTGAATAGCAAATAATCCGTTCCTTGAAAAATCTCCTTGTTAGGCAAAAGTTCCATGATAGAAAAGATGTAAAAAAGGATGGATGACGTTTTCGCTTCCCAGTCTACCGAGTTCTACGCTAATGGAACCGCTCCACTTCCATCGCGTTGGCAAGTAGTCATGTACACTATTGGTGAATATATCACACATTGAATTCCGTGTTCTTTGAATAAATTTTGTTCCGAAAAAATTCAAAAAATTACAAAGACTTTTCGCTCAACCTAATAATTTATTTTACAGCCACCAACCACTTCTTTTTTATTCTCTAGCTATATGAAACTAATTTTGGTTTTCATCGAAACTACCCAAATTCTGTGGTTTAATCCATACTTCTCGACGCTGAAGAATGAAATCGAACACGTAGACAATGACCATTAGGAACTCAAGCACCTGAAAAAACCAAACTCGTCAAATGCGAGTTACATTCTCTATTTTACCGCTGCAGCAATCCACTGTCCCCGAATATGTCCCCGGCCTCGTCCTTGATAATTCACTTCTCGATCGTTAGTCAAAATTGCCATCCAAGTGCCCAAGATTCCGGCAATAAACATGAAGACAATCCCCAGAATCGCGTAAACCTTTTCCTGAAGACACAGAATTGAGAAGTCCACTTTATTCGAAGGAAGTCGATAATTTCGATGTCATTTTCCAACAAAAAACCTATTTTTGAGCCAGAAGCAATTTATACATATCCTCCGTTTTCCTATGCATAACAATTAGCGAACGGGGTAATCACCCTTTGTTCAAAAAGAAGAGCAAGTCTAGAACTCACCATTGGTATGATGACATGAGGAATCCAACGATGAGCGTTCAAAGCGAATCCCAGAAGAATTAGTGCACAAAATATGGAGAGTCCGAGGAAGATCACAAGAACAAAGAGCTGAATTTAGAAAAAATGGAAATTTAAAAAATTTAAGATTATATCGGACTTGTCCCATCGCAGTATAACCAAAGACATTCATGATCATTGTACACGCATCTCCACCACATGTGATTTGTACCAGCCACTGAAGTACGAAAAACATGACCTGGAAATTTCTGATTTTTGAATGAATCATCGAAGGTCCCAAACCAACTGAAACCATCGAAGAAGTCCCATTGGATGTCCCCACATGTTTGGTGTACACTCCACCGGCTCCGTCTCCATCACTTCAGCCTGCAATTATTTAGAACTCTTTTTTCCTAGAACAAAAATCAAATCCGGTCCTTCATCCCTTTACAGTAGCTGGCAATTCTCAACCCTTATAATTTTCTCTCTCAAGATATTATGTTCCCTCCTCTCGACAAAAAAATTATACATGTACGTGTGGGTGTGCTCACGAGGATTTGTTTTCCAGGAATCGAACAAAACGGAGCGGAGCTGCGTGCGCAGGTGAAATTGCCAAAACCTATATGATTATAATCTCCCAATAAAAAACGGGCGCACGGGGTACACGATTTGGGTTGGGTGTGCTGGGTGCCGGGTGAAAAAATGAAAAGAAGTCTTGATTGAATATTTTGAGAACAAATGTGACAGAAAAACACTTACTCCTTGAATTGGAGGTCTCTGGATAGAAGTTGTTAGAATCGGTGCAGGTTTATAGACAGTCTGTTGGTACATGGGGGAGCTTAGATAGTCTCGACTCGCACGGAACCTCTGCTCATTTTCAATATAGGCCTTGTCCTTACCGTACATGGAGGCCATGATTCTAAAAAAAACTAAATGAAAGGGGTAAAAATTAAATTTGACAGAAAGTAAAAAATTTAAAACATATAGTCAGGAGAGTTTCATAATAAGCGACAGATGGCATATTGAAATTGACTTTGAATCAATATGATTGTTGAGAGGGAGGAATTAGAAGTTCTGTTTCTTATCTCTATAATTCCCCTTGTTTATTGCAGCACTATTATCTTTTATTGATTCTTTAATGACCGATAATTTGGTAGCATCTCTTGTTAATAAAAACGGCCATGTTTGTATAATGATTAGCGCACTGTGTTGATGTTTCTGGCTGTAAAACTCCACCATCTGATTTCGAAAAAATACTGTAGTCTCTGACAAAAATTTTTGTTTAACTAGTTTTTCATAATCGAAAGAAGAAACCGTGTTTCCAGCTGTCATGTGAGCCAAGGGGGTAGTCTGAAAACAGTAAAAACGTGAATTTCAGCTGGTTCTCTTTCCGACCCCCCCCCCCCAAGAATTGTAAGCATGTGTGTGGTGGCTCTGAGTCGTATTTTGTTGGCGAAGCGGAACGTATTCATATGATAAAATTAATTCTGAAACTTGTGATTAGCTACCAAATATGGGCATCGTGAAACGTGACAGCTGATGTAGCATATTCTGAGTGAGTTCATTTCATTTTTCAAATAGTATCCTGCCTACGTATACATGCAATTCTTTATAGATCCCGTTTTCAAGACAATATCTGAAATTCAATCTCCAAAAAAACCTATAAAACTCGACGTCGACATCCGCCAACCATTCCCATTCTATTTCCAGCGGGCTCAACCGAAAGATCCAATCAAATACTGAAAAAGATTAATTCTTCAAGAAAAAGAATTGGTTCAACATATTCTTTATTTTTAGCGGCGCCCAAGCAGCATTTACTTGAGCACATTGAACTTGTACTTCCTTAGAACGTTTGCTTGGTAGGTGGAAGGAGGAGCAACTGGTTAGAAGCGGGTTCTTTTTTCTTCCTCTCATAATCTCCTCATGCATTATTTTTCATCCCTCTCTTTTTTCGAAAAAAAGAACTTTCGACTCATACACGTTTCTATGACATAGACAGAGTTCTAGAAAGAGAGGAAGATAGAGCTGAAAAAGGGCAGCAGGTACATCTTCTCATTAATCTCTTTTGCTTGACTGTTCTCTGTTAATCAATTATTCCACTCGGAGAAGTTTTAGAAACTTTTCTCACTTTTCTTTTTCGTCTTCTATTTTCTCTTTTTTATTCTTCTGTCATCTTCTATTTGAAGTTTTCAGAAATTCATTTAACCTACTTCCTGGCCTCCAGATACTGCCACCACCTCTGTAGGTCAACATTTCTCGCCGTCTACCTTCTAGCTGTTTCCCGAACCCGCGCAAGCCCCCGCCCCTTCCTTGCTCCGCCTGGATGAGACTAGTCGTGTTCTGTTATAGGGATTGGGTTTAGGCGCTGTTCTTTTTCTTTTTCTTTTCCTTCTTGTACTTTTCTAAGTTTTTTGAGCCTTTCTTCTGATCTTCTCAATCTTCCGTTTTGCAGGAGAAAAAACAGCATGTCCGACTCTCCGAAAGAGTTTGTTCGCGTTCGTGTTCGCAGCACTTTTGAGCTTGCCGATCCACTTTGTGAGCTTCCACCAGATCCGGATTGTAAGATTCTCTCACCAAACACCATTCGCCAAAAGCAGAAGGAAATTGATGATTTGTTGAAGAATGCAAAGTGTGAGGATGGGATGTCGATGGACTCGATTGCCACCTACATTCCATCAAAAGCGACTTTGAAAAAACGTGAGGAGGAAGCAAAGGCTGTTGCTGCTGCTGCCGAGGAAGAACGATTGGCGAAGATTGCTGCACAAATCGCATATCACGAAGCTGCTATTGCCAGCTTGAAGCGTGGATCAATCGAGGAGGTACAGCTGGACAAGGAACTTGAGAAACTCTCTATTACTCGTCCGACTTCGGTCTTCGCTGAGGATAGAGTCATCAACTCTGAACAACACACTCGTTCAAACTGGGCGTCTCGTAATTCATCTGACAGCATCACGATGGTTACATCGCCAACCATCGGAGCACTGGCTGCTGCTCCACCAGCGATGGGAGCTTTGATGGGAGCTCCGCCAGGAGTTGGTGCAATGGTCGTTGCTGCTCTTCAGCCAGGACAGGCTCAAGTAAAACTAATGGAGGGTGGAGAAGCGGATGACAGTTCTCTTAGCGATGTGAGTTTGGCTATGGATGGGATTTCACTACCAAAAATATTTTGAAATAATTTAATTTCAGGATTTTCAAATTGTTCACGACGAGTTCAAACAACCGGATGTCATGGAGAAAGCTTGCAAGAAACAACGCTGAGTACAACACCAATAATTGATCATTTTCCAATCTCTTTGGATTTTTCAAAACTCTCCCTTAGTATATTTTTTTCGATCTCCTGCTCTTAGTTTTTCAATCTCTGATCTTTTTTGTTCCCAATCCCCATTCATCCCCCTAAATCACTGCAAACACGTTTTTTGAATGTGAAATTTTTATTTCGGAAAAAAGCCATAAACTAATAACAAAACACAGTGTTTTGCACGAATTTACAGAGAGTAGGTGCCGGTCAAAGCTTAAAAAGCGACGCAGGCAGTTGGGACCTTGACGGCCTCGACGAACGAGACTGGGTAGTCGTTGAGCTCGAGTGGTTGTTGGCGAGACTCCTTCAAGAGACGGCTGGCATCTCTGTTGTGACGTGGCAAGCAGGTGAAGCGAATTTTTCTTTGTTGAGATTGCTCGGCCTCGTATCCACGGCGGCACTCGGCGACTGGCTCAACGGAGAAGCAGATGCGGTGGGAGAACTCCTTGATTTGAGTCTTCTCGACGATCTCTGCAATTTCAAAGAACTTGATATGGTTCAGGAGGTGGTGTGGAAACTTACGGTTCTTCTTTTCGGACTTCTTGTTGCTCTTCTTGGTGTATTGTGGCTCCTCATCGTTATCATAAGACTCGTCGGACTCGTCGGACTCCTCCTCATCTCTCTCGTACTTTCTGTAGTTCTTCTTCTCGGTAAGACGCTCCTCCTCGGTCTCGCATTCCTCGTTCTTGAGAAGGTAAGAGCGGTGGAACTCCTCCATGTCTTCGGTCTCGGTGTTGTCAGCGGTCATGAACTCGTTGGTGGACTGAAAATTGTAATTTAGAAGACAAACTTAGCTTTTTTCTTGCTTACCTCGTCGTCGTTGTTTCCGCAAAGTCCGCAAAGTTGTTGTTGGCGGCTGTAGGATGGGAGTTGGGTTTTGATGGTGTATCCATCGAAGCGAACCTCTCCTTCTGGGAGCTCAATAACGATGGCGGACTCTCCGAGTCTCTCGATTTGGTAGTCAACGAAGTCCTCAGATTGGATCTTCTTTCCGTCGACCTTGACGCGGATTTCCTCATTTTGGAGTTGGGCAACAATCTCTTGCTCTCCACGGAGAACCTTGATCATCATCTCCTCGGAGTTCTTCTCGACCTTCTTGGAGAGAACAGCGAAAGTTGGCTCCTCAGAGCAGTCCTTGGCGATGAGGGAGTAGCAGGTGGTGAGTGGGGTCTTGTAGAGAACATCATCAAAAGTGCGGATTTGGTTCTTTTGGACCTTGCACACAGCTCCGGAAGCCTCGGTGTATTGGTACTTGGTGGCACGTTGAGCGATGGATGGAAGGTGGACACGTGGGATTTGGGTGTTCTTCATCTCGACACGTCCTTCTGGGGTTTGG
Organism: Caenorhabditis briggsae; assembly: GCF_000004555.2. Taxonomy (NCBI): domain Eukaryota; kingdom Metazoa; phylum Nematoda; class Chromadorea; order Rhabditida; family Rhabditidae; genus Caenorhabditis; species Caenorhabditis briggsae. Next base: position 10,432,648 of record NC_013491.2, on the reverse strand, counting down.
ACGGTTACGTTAACGTATTGACGGGAAATTGGCTCGACGGTGAGTTGAAGGACGACGCGGTTTTCCTCGTTGTCCTCTGGACGGCTCGAGACGGTCCAGTAGTTGTAGGCCTTGACAAGGTCGAAAAGGCGGCTCATGGTCTCTTCGTTTTCCTTGGTGAACTTGTAGTCGGCGACCATGTTGACTTGGTTGAGACGGGCAGCCTTGATCAAGAGCTCGTACTCTGGCATTCCTCTGACTTCACGCTCCATGTTGCGTTCGTACTTCTTCTGTTCCTTGGATTGTTGGAGTTGGGCGTTGATGTTAAGCTCGTTCTTCTTTTGGGATCCCCAGGTGGAGGTAAGAGAGAGTTGAACCTCACGGTGTGGTTGCTCACGGAGTTGACGGAGGGAAGATGGCATTTCTGGGCGGATAGCAAGAAGTTGGGAGCGGAGGGTCCAGTCCTTCTTCTCCTCAGCGAAGATTGGGGAGCGGTTGACCTCAACGGTCCATTGGCACATGCGGACTTGCTTGTCGCAGACAGTGGTAAGCTCGGATCTCATTTGGTAGTCACGTGGGGCCTCGAACTTGAGGGTGATAAGGCTCTTGTATCCTTGCTCCTTTTGGATGTTCTTGATCATCTTGGAGAAAGACTCACGGCGGTTCTCGGATCTCTCTTGCTCAAGCTCGAACTCCTTCTCGAAGATCTCGTTGCTGATCTTGATCTCGGAGAGTGGAGTTTTCTCGAGTGGGGAGGCGGTCATGCGGAAGACGAATTCAGCTGGGCGGTTCTTGTTCTCAACGGTGACCTCGAAGTCTTGCTCGGCAAGAAGCCAGTTCTCGACGGAGTGTTGGCGGAGGATGTTTCCACGGGTGGAGAACTCGAGTCCAAGGTAGTTCTCGGTTCTCTCGACCTCTTGAGTCTTCTGTTCCCATTGTGGGACCGCGACGGTTCTCTCCTCAGCCTCGATGTACTCGAACTTGGAGAATCCTGGGTGGCGGAGGAAGACGACTGGGCGGGTGGAGAGGGAGACGATCGACTTTTGGCTCTCTGGAACGATAACCTTGTAGACGAGCTCGAAGTTCTTCTTCAATCCAGCGACAGCTTGGATCTTGAGTGGAGTGTAGGCGCGGATGGATTGGAGGGTCTTGATTCCTTGCTCGAAGAGTGGAGTGAACATTCTCATCTCATAAACGTGGGTGGCAGCAACCGATGGGCGGGCCTCGACGGTCAAACGGAGCTCAGTTCCGTCCATCTCGAGGGAGATTTGTCCTTCAGCAGACATGACAGTTGGGATCTTTCCGGAGATGGTGAGTGGGAGTCCAAGGGTGGTTGGGAACTTGCGGACAGCCTCGTAGAAGAAAGCGGCGTGGTGGGCTTCGAATTCGGAGTCCTTGTTGAGCACACGGCGAATCGCGGAGAACTCAATCTTTCCGCTGCTGACGAATCTCTCAACAACATCCTCAACAAGTTGGGAGTCGATTGGGAGGACGGCGAAGTCCATATCCTTGTAGCGAAGGTAGATCATGGCGTAGGCATTCTTCTCGTTGCGGGTGGATGGACGGGCACGGATGTTCATCTTTTGGGCGAGCTCCTTAAGCATTCTGATTCCGGTTTGGATGCGGCGTCCGCGGACAACAGTGGTGGACTCTTTCTCGAGAGATTCGAGCTTTTGAAGGGTCTTGTAGATGTATTGGTCCATGTTCTCTTGAGAGAATCCAACTTGAGCGAAGTACTTGTTCCAGTTTCCTCCGAAGACGGCGTCAAGGGAAGCGTGGAGGTCCTTTGGAAGGACAGAGTTCTTCTCGAAGATGGCGGCGAAGTCGAATTGAGCTCCGGAGAAAGCATTTTGCATGAAGAGTGGGAGTTGGGCGTATGCGGAGGCGATCATCTGCTCTTGTGGTTGGTAGCGGGTAAAGGAGAGAACCTTAGCACACTCAGTGGCAACACGTTGGTAGCATGGGTTGGTGGATTGGGAGAATTGACGGATCATTTGGTAGGTAAGAGCGGCAACTTGTTGGTTGGACTCCTTCTCCATTTGAGAGACGACTTGAACGAGGAGTGGCTCCTCTGGGCGGGTGTGCATCATTCTCCAGAGAGCAAGAATGCGGATTTCTGGCTCGTATTGACGGTTCTTGTAGATTGGGAGGAGGACTTTTTGGATCTTGCGTGGCATGGAGTCCTTAAGAAGTCTGAGGGCATCAATAGCCTCCTTGCGGACTGGGAGTGGTTGGCGCTTGTCGACAATGATGTCGTTGAGCTCGTTGACGGAGATATCAAGTCCAGCGTTTCCGATGGTCTTGAGGGCAAGAACCTTCTCGTAGGTGGTCTCAGCATCTTGGAATTGCTTCATGAAGGTGCGGAAGAACTTGTCCTTCATCTCACGCTTGTCCTCACGGATGAGTGGGCGGAGGCTTCTAATGTCGACGACTCCACGGACAACGGATCCAGTGGCGAGCCAGACGGATTGGCGGATGATTTGGTTGGTCTTGGCAACACGGGATTGGGCGAACTTGAGAAGGGACTCGGCAATGCTTTGGGATGGGAATGGAGTCTCTTGGATGGACTTGATAAGCTTGGCAGCCTCGACTGGGGTGATGTCCTCGTTCTCAATGTGGTTGAGAAGGTGTTGGATGGTGTTCTTGGTTCCAGAGATGGCGAGAGCAGACTCAATCATGGATTGGATCTAGAAATATTTTTATATGTTTGAAACGAAATTTTCAGACAGCTTACCTTTCTGTCGGCCTTGGCGTAGATCTTCTCGTGGATCTCCTTGAGTTGAGAGATGGAGGTGGTGCGGAAGATGCGGACAAGACGGGCGAGGAAATGAGCGGTCTCTGGCATGTTGTTCTCGACCTCTTGGACTTGCTCGGTGATGGTTTTGATCAATTGGATCTTCTTGTCAAGTGGGAACTTCTCGAATGGAGAGAACTCAGCCTTGTCTCCATTCTTGTAGAAGTCCTCAACAAGTTGTTCCCAGCGGGAAGAGTAGATGATGTCTTCCTTCTCTCCGTTGGCCTGGAAAGTTTTTTTTGAATTTAACAAATAACTTGTAAAAGTGCATACCTTCTTGATGTGGCTCTTGATCGAGTGGCTCTCCTCGAGAACAAGCTTGGATCGAGTCTCGGTCTTCATGACTTCTTGTCCGTTGACATTGACGGTGTAGCGGGAGCGAACCTCGGACTCCTTGAGCTCGTTGTTCTCCATAACGTAGGTGTAGACAGTTTGTGGGCGGATCATTTCAGTGTCCTTCTCGCATTCTGGGCACTCAGAAGAGAAACGGAGTCCATAGGCGATCTCGGAACGCTCGGTGCACTTGTCGAAGTTGACAGACTTGGTGATGATGGTCTTCTTCTGCTCACGAACGACGGTGTAGGCAACTTGGCAGTCTCCTTCAAGGGTCTTCTCGTTGGTAAAGAAAGAGGTGTTCTCCTCGAAAGAAGAAGACTCCTTTCTGTAGGATTCCATCTCTTCCATCTCGTCTCTTGGGGCAACTGGGTTGAAAGAGATCATGTTGAGAACGGCTCTCTTCATGTTCTTGGACCACTCGGCGTCTTCCTTCTCGAATTGGATCTCGGAGATTAGTCCATTTCTAAGTTGGGCACGGATTGGGCGCTCAAGCATGTGCGTGTACTCCTCGGAAAGCTCACGTGGCTCCATTGAGTTCAAAGCTGGCATTTGCTCGGACTCTGGGAGGTGGGAAGCGGCGAGACGGATGTTGACGAGTTGGAAGTGGATGTAACGGTCATTGTCAGATTGAATACGGGCACGGGCAGAAATACGGGTTTGGGATTGCTCAGAAGACTCGGTTGGGAGTCCGGAGAGGACAAGTCCGTCGAGTTTGTAGTGGTAGTCAGTCTCTGGCTCGAAGCTACGCTCGAAAGCTGGGGAGGAGGCAAGGGCCAAGGCCACAAGGGAGGCGATGATGATCGACCTCATGGCTGAAACCTGTATTCTCTGTCTCTACGGCTCCCTTAAATACGAGTCGCAATTGACATCTACAAAATTGACTTCTACCTTATTCCAGGTCGTTTTAGCGCACTGATAAGATCAGGGATGGACACATGCACGCGTCCGACGGCTCAAAGTGTGACTCTTATCACCAGAAAATTGCAACATTTTCGGGAAGCCCTGTCCATCGAATCAGATTGAAGGGGTTTTGAACGTGTCCCTGAAATGTCGAAATAAGGTAATGCAGTTTGGTCAAATCGCACTTTGATACTCATGACTTTTATGATGAGGTGATGTGGCTAATATGGTGAAATGAAACGCCAAGAGAAGTGAAACTGCCTGCAATGAAAGGAAAAAAGTGGTAAAATCGAGAAAATATAGTGTTCAAATCAATTGCAGATGGAATACTCGAGAGTTGGAAAAGAGCAATTTCGGGATCGTAGGGAAAATATGGATATTTGAAAAGTGAAAATTTAGAAAGCTAGAACCTCCGTTAAGCATTTGAATCAAAGAAAAGAATATCAAGAAAAGAATTTGATGAGCCCAGGCAAAAGAGCAAGCATTTTTACTAGAAAAAATCTTTATGTCGCTCATCATAAGTTTGAGGAATTTAAATTTGATCTACCCTAATAAAATTTCGATTTGCCTAGGAAATCTACTTTCTTTCATTTTTTTGTTATTTACTGGAAACGCAAAAAATGCAAGATGATAAGTCCGAAAGTTATTAATGGTTTTAGGTTACCGTAGTTGCCGCTGTGAGACCTTCCACAGCTCCGATTTCTTGTTCCAGAATAATATCATAACTGTGTTTCCCTGGAATTCTCCTGAAAAAATTTACAAACCAATAGACGCAATTTGAAATTATTTTTTTCTTTGATGTGATGGGTTCTTTCTCAAACACCTACAGTGTTACCAAAACAATGTAGCTCGTTTTTCATCCAGTTTTTTTTGCTTCATCCCCTCTATTGATCACTTCCTGTTTCATACAGGTAGTTCAGGTTTGTTTCTCGGCTTTTGCTTCAAGTACACACTGCCACGAGAACTGATATCACGCTAGTTGTTGAAAATGACAACGCCGCCCGAAGATCGGCTGTGTGTGCGCACTTGGCGAATCCGCAACACACGGTAGAAGGAGAAAAGATTGGATAGTCAAATGACCCAGAAATGTCCGTGGAAGGATATAGCCCTCCTTCGACGACGTACGGAATGGCGGCGTTTGGCGCACAACACAAAACGGCCCGATCGCGGCGTCTCCCCGTCGGAATTCAGATGTAGGACAGTACTCTCTAGTCAGTGAGCGAGTGAGAGGGCCCTTTCCGCAAAAACACTCCCTTTTCTTCCTATTATTTCCTTCGCTTTTCTTTCTTGGGTAATTCACTTTCGGTTATCATTCTACACTTGTTGATGTCAGGATACTGACATCCAATCCGTCGGTGGTTATGAGGCGGCGAGAATGTCTCAGTTTCATTCCTCTGGACAAGAAGGGTTTATCTCCGCAATATACACCTCCAATTCTGAATTCATCACTTGAACTGTACAGTTTCTGATTTCTTGTCGTCACCTTTTGGTATGATTCTATCAAGCTTTGTGATTTATTAGTCTATCTTGGCTTTTAAGAGTTTCTCTTTGACTTTTGGAATTAGCTTAATTGTTTTCCAAATTTTCCGGCCACTATTGGAAGAATTTAGGCATTTTTTTAATGATTTGTGATGATCTTTATTAAACGTCTTGTGCAAAACCTGTTCAAATCTTAATTCAAACTCGAATCAGTAAAATTGTATAATTAGCTTGTAGGAAGAAGCTACAATAATTTAAAGCATTCTAAATTCAATATGCAGATTTTTCACTCATTAATCTACTCAAGCTACTTTTGATTATCTTACAGGCAGTCGTTATGAAAGTATAGGTCTTTATACTGAATCTAATTCGACGACTGCAAAAAGAGGTGATAACACAACATAAAATAAGGAACCAGTCTAATAATGAAAAGCATGCATTCATTTAATAGATGAGCAGATTATTTTGATCTTTTGACGTTTGTTTGTATTCTATTGTAATCCCATCTCCCTTAATTTTTAACACTAATGCCCATATCGCCGTTAATTGTCGGGATTAGAAAAGAAACAGTCCTAGACGTTGACTTTCTCCCGATTCACCCAGTTCGGATTTCCTTTCTCTCTCCCCTTTCAATATCTTCCACCCCCACGTCAGTTTCGTAATCCCTTTCAAATTTCGCTATCGTCACTCTGACCCCAATATCCTTGTCGCTCATTCGTCTCTGATCTGATCTTCTTCCACAACTTTTTTGTTCCATCGGATTGTCGTTGTCTCGTCAAATTATCCGAAACGTACAAGAAATAGATAGCCCTCTTCTCACCATGTCGTTGTCGCCAGTAGCATCCCGGGAATTTTTATGAGATGCGAAGAAGCGGAGAATTGGAATTCGTGAACCAAAACCAATTGTGCATAACGACCTGATCTAATCCGGAATGTATGGTTTTGACAGACGTCTTGTGTCCGATTCTCGAGACTTTCATTCTTCCATCTTTACTTTTTCCGATCCATTTCTAGGTATTGATGAAGCTTGCCAAGTCTGTTTTCCATTGACATTATCGGAAGTCAGTGGTTTCCTCGGAACACCTAATATGTATCCTTTTGTCCTTTTCACGGCCCGCGACATTCTTGTCATTTACCCAAAAGTCGGATCGGGGGTCTAATTGAGTTAATCGGTTGCAAAACGATAGCCGTTCCGAGTGGCCTTCACTTATACAGTTTTCGATTCTTTCCTTCTGTCTTCAGGACACCTTCCCTACTGCCGCCTCATTGGGCTCAACAACAATCTACTTTTCCAATCTTTTTTGGCGAAGACGACGAAGACACCGACCAAATGATTTCTAACAGGATGTATTCACCGGTGTGTTAATGATGCCGCCCACCATTCATCCGTTTCCTGAGGAGTCAGTCTGCTTACCGTTGGTCCATTGATTATATTTCCAATGGAAAGTGCATACCATCTCGTTTTTTCTTCTAACACTTTCTTCATGTGAATCATCCCTAGTAACACGTTTTCATCCAAGAAACATGTTCTTGGATGGATGAAAAAAAAGTGACGCCATTGATTATGAAAAATGACTTGGAACCAAATGGATTTTGTTCATGTCATTTTTGAAGCTAGCCTGTTATTTAGTAGATTGATTTTTGTGAAAGATGTAATGGAAGGACCCCCTAAATGTCGATTGCTACTTTGAAACTTTTAGTAAAAGAGCCTAACACAGTAAATTGGACTTAATTTTGCTAAGCTTTTATACATGATATCAAACAAGTGTCAATTGATAAATTGTTTGTGATATTATGATGAACAATTCATTACTTGCCGCGCCTTCGGCGCTTCAATCAGCTGGCTGGTGCGCTTTCGGCTCGATTCAACCTAGTTTTTTACCTGCTTCGTAGCTTTGCTTCTCACGTTTTCTTAAAAGGTCACGTAAATCTATATTTAGTTTTCAAATGTTTCAAAAGCGGGCAAAGTGACACGGGGACCAGCAAACCTCTATAGCGTTTTATAAATAAGGCAGATATTCAACAGGTCACGATACAAAAATTTTTTTCACGGTCTGAGAGCAATTTTTCAGGTTAATATGGTTAGAATTAGAATGTAACCACCTAAGCATAATGTTAAATATTCTCAAAAAAAAATATTTTCGAAAAAATTCCCAACATCAGAATGCTTAAAAATACTTAGATATATATTGTTGATATTCTTGTTTTTGTTGTAATAATGTAACTTTGATGTTGATCAAACGGTTCTAGTGTTTTGTGTGATTTTTTCTGTACTTCGAATCCAATTAGCTAGAAATCCCCAATCATTAAATTTGCAACAATTTGTTGTCTGAACGTGTTCATAACAACCGTCGTCGTCAAAAACCTCTCCTTCACACTAAAATATACCGTCGAGTGGACGAGTGCAAGGCCAGAATTTCTTCAAAAGTTATTAGAGAAAGAGAAATCCAGTGACTGTCCACACCCGCCCTCTCTCTCCTTTTTCCCACACCCAAAGAAAAGGCAAGACAAAAAAGAAGAAGCGCTGCCGGTTTTCGTTCGGGCACCCGCCAACGTTTCTCACTTGTTTGCGTCTATGAATTCCATCAAATAGTATAAAGTTCCAACTTTGGTTTTTTCAAAGCATGGGTTGAACTTTTTTGTTCGGTTTCATTTTTTGAATTGAATCAATTTTTGATCTTATCTCAACTGTTTAATATAATATCATAGGCTGGATTTCTGACATCATTCCCATAATTGTAATAGCCGCTTCTTACACTTTGATTCGCATATTATAAATAGGCACGGTACACATTCAACCGTTCCTCTCTCTTAATACTTTTTGTTATTGTTTCTCATTTCCACCGTGTATCGTGTCCACTTTGACGGAAAAGCGATAATAATCTTATTTAATATTATCCCATCTCTTCATTCGATGATTTATCCTCTCATCTCCACCTCATATTTCCTTTCCTCCCACTTTATTCCAATCCAATTTTAACTACCTAATTCCAACAATTTTGCAGATGAAGTTCAACATACTTCTCCTATTGCTTGTGGGGGCCTGTTTGCCATCGTTCTCCCAGGAGATCAAGCCAAAGTCGGAACTTCTGCCAGGAGACGAAGCACCAAAAGATCCAGAAGTCGCATTTGCTGAAGGTGAACCATTTGAACTCACTGATGCACTAGACACACCAAAAAATGGCACTGTTCCGGTCCCTGAGCCAGAGCCAAAGCCAGAGCCAGAGCCAGAACCAGAGCCAGAACCAAGTCCAAAATCTGAGCCAGAACCAGAACCAACTCCAGAGCCAGAACCAGCCATCAAATTCGACAACATCGAGTCTGAAGACTATGGAGATGTCGCTGAAGCTGTCGTTACTCAACCAGATGAGCTCAACACCGAGGTCATCGAGCAACTTGTAGACACTTTCTTGAATACCGGATCAATTGCCCCAGTAAGATATTAAGCAAACTACATTTGGTACTATGGCATTCTTACAGAATAAGACCAATAAGGGACCAGTTTATGCCAACCCCGTCGCTCAAGCACTTGTGAACAGCAGCGATTACTGGAAGGCCGACAATCTTCAGGTAAAGTGCCATTAGTTCCTCTTCTTCTTCCCTCTTATTCAATTTTTCGTCATACTAATTGTTCTTTCTTATTGTGTTGTTGCAGGCGCCAGGATCTATCAAAGACGAGGAGAAACTTCGTTCCTGGCTGGCCGGATACGAGGCAGAAGCCATTAAGGTAAAGATGATATGATAAAAACGTCACAGTCCAGCGGAGACAGAAAGCCGAGAGGGGGCAAAAGCTGAATGAGTGAGCGGGGAGTGACTGAGTGCGGTGGTAGTGGCATCGAGAAAAACTGGATTCGTTGTGATGGGATTTGCGCGCGGCGGCAAATGAATGAAGAACGGATAATTGGCCTTTTCGAATCAAAAACGTGTTGTCTTCATCGTCTAGTCAGCGAAAGAAAGAGAGATGAATGACATGTAAAATAGGAAAAAAACTAGCAAACGTTGCATGTTCTCGGATGCGAATTGAGATATGAGATCTCGAAAATTAATTATGGAATTTCTTTAAAAAATGAAATAATTAGGAGAGATTCTACTATATGTTAATCTAAAAAGTCGAGTGGAAGAAAAATGAGATCTGATTTTAAAAAATTTATAAATTTGAGATGTTATTCCAAAAAAATATAATCAATTTCAGGTCCTTCGTGAAGTTGCTCTCTCCGGATGGCGTTATTTCAACGATGCTTCCCCATCCCTCAAGCTTGCTCTCGATGAAGCTGAAAACGTTCTTACCATGTTCGTCAAAAGCACGTCTATGCAAGCCAAGCAATTCGATAAAGCATCAGTGACCGATGAAAGACTCAAGAGACAACTCGGATATGTTTCATTCGAAGGAATGTCCGCTCTTGCCCCATCCCGATTCGCCGAATTCTCTCAAGCTCAATCCACCCTTAACAGAGACTCCAAGGACTCGACCATCTGTGATAAGGATGTGCCACCACCATGTGCTCTTCAGTGAGTTCACTTTTTGTTAAATATTAAAATTTATTTTAACTTTGTTTCAGAAAAATCGATATGGATTCTATCTTCCGCAACGAGAAAGACGCTTCTAGACTCCAACACTTGTGGGTTTCTTATGTCACCGCTATTGCTAAGAGCAAGCCAGCTTACAACAACATCATTGCTATCTCCAACGAAGGAGCCAAGCTCAACGGATTTGCCAATGGAGGAGCCATGTGGAGAAGTGCCTTCGATACGCCTTCAAACATGGCGGACCTAACCAAGCAAGTCGAGAAGATCTACTCTACCATCCAACCATTCTATCAACTTCTCCACGCTTACATGCGTCGCCAGTTGGCAGGAATCTACTCAAACCCAGCTGGACTTAGCAAGGACGGACCAATTCCAGCACATCTTTTCGGATCACTCGACGGAGGAGACTGGTCTGCTCATTATGAACAAACCAAGCCATATGAAGAGGAATCTGAGACTCCAGAAGCTATTCTCGCCGCTTTCACAAGCCAAAACTACACTACCAAGAAGATGTTTGTTACTGTAAGTTACCATCGAGTTTTCTAAAAAATATATTATCAAATTATCAGGCATATCGCTATTTCAAATCTGCTGGATTCCCACAACTTCCAAAGAACTTCTGGACCAGCTCTATTTTCGCTCGTGTCTGGAGTAAGGATATGATTTGCCACCCAGCCGCCGCTCTCGATATGCGTGCACCAAATGATTTCCGTGTCAAAAGTTGTGCTCAACTCGGAGAGCCAGATTTCGAACAAGCTCATTCTCTTCTCGTCCAAACTTACTACCAGTACCTGTACAAGGATCAATCTCTTCTCTTCAGGTATACCAGGAAAACTGTTATCTTGAAACTGTTTTATAACTTTTTTCAGAGAGCCAGCCTCTCCAGTTATCACTGACGCCATCGCCAGCGCTTTCGCCTATCTTGCCACTAACCCACATTACTTGTATTCTCAGAAACTTGTTCCATCCGACCATTTAGACATTAAGAACTCCGTGATCATCAACAAGCTTTACAAGTAAGAGTGCCAACTGTGTCTTATCAATAAACTTACCATTTTAGGGAGTCGCTCGAAAGCTTCACCAAACTGCCATTCACGATTGCCGCTGACAACTGGAGATACGAGTTGTTCGAGGGCAAAGTGCCAAAGAACAAGTTGAATGACAGATGGTGGGAGATTAGAAACAAGTATGAGGGAACTCGCTCTCCACAACCATACAACACTTCCAACTTGGACGCTCTCATCCACAACTCTGTATCTCAAGTCAATTCCCCAGCTACTCGCTCTCTTATCAGCTATGTTCTCAAGTTCCAAATCTTGAAGGCTTTATGTCCAGAGGGAACTATCTTGGTACGATTTTCAATAGGTTTTTGATGGCTAAAAGATGATTTTCAGAGCGAAGGATGCATCTTGTCTGAGGATACTACCGAGAAACTTCGTGAGACCATGAAGTTGGGATCTTCGATCACTTGGTTGAAGGCTCTTGAAATGATCACTGGAAAGGGAGAACTCGATGCTCAACCACTTCTCGAGTACTACGAGCCACTTATCAACTGGCTTCGTAACACCAATGAGATTGATCAAGTTGTCATTGGATGGGACGGAGAAGGAACTCCATTCACTGTGTAAGTTTCTGTTCTGATAGAGGTTGACATCAATCTCTCAATTTTTTCAGCGAAGAAATTCCTAAGACCAGACAACCAGGAGATGGAGGAAACGGACTTCCAAGTGAAGATAGAGTTGCCTTCCCAGGAGGAGAATGTGTTAACGGACAAGAATGTCTTCTGGATTCTCACTGCAACGGAACCATCTGTGTCTGTAACGAAGGTCTCTTCACTTTGGAAATCGGAAACACCTTCAACTGTGTGCCAGGAAATCCAGCTGATAGTGGATTTGGAGATGGAAAGGTATATTTGTAACAAGCAATTTTACTCTTATCAATTTGGTTTCTTCCAGGGAGGACTTGTCATTGGACTCTTCAACAACGAAGCCACGACACCAGAGCCAGCTGCCGAGCCAGAACCAACTACAGTAACCAGCACAAAGATGCCACCACGAGTGAGATCGTCTGCTGCTCTTCCAACTTTCTTATTGACTGTTCTACCAGTTTTCTATTATCTTTTATAATTTGTTTTCAACAAAACTTTAGAACCTTAGGTTTTGATCTTGAAATCTCTGACTTTCTTCCCTTCTCTCTCTTCTCCACAAAATTTGCTGCAATGATGATAATTATAATATTAGAAAATCTCTAATTAATTTATATTATTTTTATCGAGTTTCGGGCCCGAGGCTACATTAGTCCCTCAACTTCTTCTTCTTCTTGTTGCTGTTGATGAAAAACGGTTATCAGAATTTTACTCCCCTGTCTTCTCAAAAAAGTTTCCCTATATATTTTTTAAGTAGTAAACTTGTCTCAGTTGTACAGCATATCAGTTTCAGCCTGATGATTCATTGGCCATATTGAGAAATAAAAATTAATAAAACTTGTTTTTGTGTTTCGGGGGAGGCTTAAAGCAAATTCAGAGAAATGTTCGAGGATACGGTTGCGTGTTAAAAGCGCAACAAAATCGAATTTTGTGGAATGAGAAACAATGGGAGAGTTGGGGAAGGACACAGGAATTATTGGGATAAAAAAGTTAAAAAGATGGCATGTGAGAAAGTGATATAATAGTGTTTAATCACAACATTTCGAATAAAAATCACCCATTCGAGTATCTCTGATGAGATGAGGTAGGCGTGTCCTACTTTGTTCCATGCTCGTGTTTAAATACCACACTGAACATCTTCCCTTTAAGACGGTCAGCAAGCCATTGGGTTTTGATGACGGCAGCCTGGAAAAAGATAATTATTTTTTTGGAAAAAACTTTAATACGAAAAATCATACGAACTAAGCAAGAATCTAAGTGATTCAGTTTTTGCCGCTCTGCCTTCTAGATCAAATCAACCGGCCACTCTCAGATTTACAGGTAGCAGTATTATTTTTTGATTTGACAAAAGTTTCCATAATGATTCATAGACCCAATCAGAACAATGTCTGAAGCCGCAACGCGTGTCGCTGACAGCACACAAAATTTAGCTTTCACGGAAGACTTTTAATGAGAATAAAATTTAAGGTGAATTCACACGAACATTGTCAACTCATTATATTGTTTATCTTTTTTCAACGTTTTCCAGCCTCTTAAGCGCAAATTTTGTCAGTTTCTCGATTTTCTATTTTATTTCCCGTCTTTTCAGTTTGAGAAATATTGCAAGGCGCATGGCGCATTAAATGACAGTCTATAACTAGAAACATTTTTTCCTAAAAGTTAGGGCAAGACCATCACAGACACGGCCAATTCTGCAAACACACTGCGTGACGCGCAATTTTTTTCAACACTTCAAAAGAAATTTGATCTTTTTTAGTCGATAATCAAGAACTTTCAGCCAATATTTACATATTTTGTATATGATTCATATCTAAATCCGTAATAAAGCACTCACCTTGAGAGTGTCACACTTGAACTGCACATTAAAGTTAGTGTGAAGCGCACGTCCCATTCCTTCAATAATCACCAAATCTGTCTCGTACTTCTGAACGACAGTGTTGAGATCCTCGTGAACTCGTCTTAAAGTCATATTATTTTAATGAAGCGATTAAAATTTTCAGGCTACCTGGCATCAAGACATGGCGACTCTTGTCCCGACTGCACAAACATTATCTGCTCAGTATCGATAAACTTGGCGAGGTCCGCATCAGCCTTCTTGAGCTCTGGAGCCAACTCGATCATTTCTCTGTACGTGAGATCATTGAGAGCTGGAAGAGTGTTGGCACAGATGATAACCTTGGCACCATTTCGAAGAAGTTCTCTGGCAAATGGAATCACTCCGAGGATATAGTCATATCCAGAATTGTCAACGAAAATGAGCACGGATTTATACTCCTTGTGCTTCTGGTAATAGGATTCGAATCCGTCGAACAACCACGGTCGATTCTCAACGTGATTGATCGCTGACTGGAAGCTAAGCCCTTTTTCACTGCTCATCAACTTCACGACCTCCTTGGCTCCCCAGTCGAAGACGTTTCCAGCGAGAAGACAACGCGACACATACTCCACCACGGCTTTCTCGTCCCCTGCCTGAAAAAATCGGAAAGTTATATTGCTAAATCAACTGGCATTCACCTCTTTAAGCTTGTCAATCGAAGCGAGCACAATTGGAAGCTCTGCAACTGCAGAAAGATTCTCCTCGTGTTTCTTTTGCACATAAATGTCATCGAATCCTTTCTCCTGCAGAATTTGTTCACGGACCTCGAGCAAATTTCTAGCGTTTGAGTTACCGTAAGCACTAAATAGGAATTGATAATTAGTTTATAGATTCAGTTTACAGGAAAACATACACATGATGCTCTTTGATTGTGTCCATGGTCTTGACAAAATCGCTCTCAAAATCTTTGGCTCTGCTGATCACATCTTCTTGATCCGGACACCCACTCTGAGAAGCGATGGCAAGTTCGGTGAGTTTTGCGATGGTGTTGTCTAAAATTTGAATCCAAAAATCACGAGCCTCATCATCCGTGTTGAAATCAATGGCGTCCGGTTTTCCATCTTTGTCAACAAGCAAGCAGAACGGAGCAGCTTTTAATCTAGCACACTTCAATGCGAACGTCTGAGTCTTGAATCCAGTCTCCAGTGGTTCAACCGGAACAAAACGACCTAGAGCAGTGGATCCCGAACAGTACTCCTTCCAGTACATATCGGCATTTGGGCATCCCTCCAGGAATGCTCCCAAACCAGTGGTGTAATTCTCGTGACGAAGGAAGCATGCCTTCAGTTTACCACCAGACCAGTAGTTACAAGCGAATGAGAGCGTTTTCATGACGATCGGACGATTTCTGACTAAGAACCCGTTGAAGAAGACTCGTTTGACATTTGACATCTCGGAGAGCATGAAAGCGATCTGAATCATTCTTTACAGCAATTCTTCCTCAAGAGTAAGTGGCTTACCTGAGAGACATTGTAGAGTACCATTCTGAGGAGACTGAGGATCGCATTGTTCTTCGACTGATCATCAAATTCTCCGGCTCTACGAATAGTCTGTGCACGAGTGACACGACCGAATGATGCAGCGAGCAAATGAGGATCCATATTGAAGTTGGCAGCTCTGAAATAAAATTTTATTTTTCAAACTTTTCGTTCTTACAGCTTACCGATCTCCGTAGATATCTCTGATGAAAATGTCGAACTCCTCTGGACTTCCTTTGAGAGCACGATCCATCATCTCTTCAATATCGTTGACACCTGTGATCAATTCCGAAAGACCGAGGAAACTGGCACCTCCGATTGAGCTTCCTCCGAGTCTTTGGAACTTGTTGGGTCCGTCGACAAGCACCACGGAGACTCCAGTACGAATGTTGATGAGAAGATATGGATACATGGATTCTGTGTTGAGCGTTTGGAATTCGTACTTCTGAGACTCATCGAACGAGTAGGTGAAACTCTCGGCTTCGATGTTACGCAGAAGGAATGAAGTTCCATTGACGAGTCCTGTGAAGGCTTCGACGTGACGCAATCTATAACCGCATTTTTAGTAATAAATATGTATAATTCACAAAAAAAATCTTACTTGACATCCAACGCCTTTCTGATTACCTCCTCGATTTCAGCATTTTGACTAGCAGTGACAACAAAATCAACGGTGGTTCCCTTCAAAAGTGGACACGTGTCACCGAAGAACTGTAGAATCAATGGAAAATCTGGATACTGGACTTGAATGCAGTAGATTCGGTCTTCTGATTTCTCTGTGTCCACTCTCTGAAGCTCGACATTTTGTTAGAAACTGAAATGAAATATACCACTAACCTTGCAATCCAAAGTTGTGTGAGAAAGAGGCACTGTTGATGAGTAGATGATCTTGACTGTCTTGGAGCACGCATCAAAGCAGATGTGATTGATTAACGGCGCATCTCTGACCAATCGGTGGAAGTCGATATTTCGTTGAGCTGTGTCCATCGAGAAGCTGGAATCATAAAAATTGAGTGAAAGCTAAGAGAATGTGAAAAAAAGAACAAAGTTTCACAAAGTGAGAAAAAAAAGAAAAGCGAGGGATAGAGAGAGAACGAGAAAAAACACATACATTTAGCATGACTTTTTATCCCATTCAAAAAATGTGACAAAATTTGATGTCTGCGTCTTTTTTCATTGTCATCTTATCTATAGAATAGTAACATGTCTGGTGGAAAAACGTATTGGTCGTCAAATCTAAGATTTAAAAAAAAGAGGGATTTTAGAGAGGGAAAAGTTCAAAACAGGTACGATGAGGAAAGAAAAGGTGGAAAAAATAAAAATTTTCGTTGAACAATATGCGGAAATCAAGTCATGTGAGATAGTAGATGATGTTGACAAGCGGTATGTTGTTTAAGAATGATCAATTGCGGCATTTATGAGGACAGAGAGGTATTTCTAGGTTCAAACGTGTATTTTAAAGTTTAAAGATTTGAACATTCACGAAACTGCGGGAGGATGAAAACCGATTGAAAATATTCAGTGGCTATCGAGGTGATCTTAATTTATTTTTTCAAACTTGAAAAGTTCTGTTTTGAACTCCGATTTTGTTTATCCGAGCGATTACTATGAGAAAAAAGACGGAACAGGCAGAAAAAACTGATTTCGTCGTATCCTAAAAAGTGTCACGACAGTTGAAGACTGCTCCGTAACACCCAAATCGCCTAATTCATAGTGAGTCGCTACGCAGGCAAATAGAGATAATGTCACAATGTGAAGATTCGAAAAGTGGTGCAAAACGAAAGGATAAACGGCTGAGTTTCAGTTTCGAACAGTGATTCAGAGAATTCGCCTCAATAATATTGAAGAAAATGCCCCTATCCAAAACGATTTCAGTTTCATCGTAGGGAAATGAAACCAAAACGAATGCGGACAATAGGATTATTGCGATATGCATATGCTTGCAAGCGTCGCCCATCCTAGCACTGGAAATATTGTTTTCGTGGCGAGACCCGCTGGACCGTCTGTGATGACTCAACTCGGATGGCATAGATTTGAAGAAAAATGACTCAGAATAGCACGGGATCGAGGAAGGGAACATTATTTGAAATTTGGCCCCTAGCCGATTTTCGACGCGTCGTGAGTCCTCGTATTGGTCTCCAGCCGAGTAGTGACTCAAATCAATGCTTAAGCTGCTATAATTTTCAAAATACGAACTGTCTGTGGAGAAGTATTTTCGTTTCAAGACCCATTTTGAACTGAAACGAATTTTTAAAAATGAGCTTCATGTTTACTGATCAAAATATAAAACTCAGGTATTTTTTGAGTAGTTATCGTACAATTAAATTGCATTCAGATGGTTTTCGCAGATATTTTGTCGAGTTGGCTGACAAAAAATGTTTTACGAAGAATGATCAAAGACGAGAAAATAGAGAATTATAAAATCAAAAAGCTTAGGGCAAAAAACAGACCATGGGACGATGGAACACGGCCTTGATCGAATTCCGAAAATTGCCTTCAAACTTTACAAAAGCTTTCAAGATTTCGTTTGAACATCTCTCAACACAGTTTCTTATAAAAACTTGAAAAAAAAAGATTCTGTTCGTTGCAAAAATGCACGGAGCGTCAAATAAAACTAATCAAACTCTGAGAACAACATTTTCACTTTTCCTCATCAAGAACGAAAAAAGAGCGGAGAGAAGAAGTGGAAAGGACGCGCTAAATGAGAAAAAATGAAGATAATTGAATATTTGGAATAATTATTTCGTGCGACCGGATGAGCAGCACGAATTGAAAAAATCCTGCTCCAAAGAGGAACTCGTTTGTATACTTGCCACACAGCTGCTGTGTAGGTTTAAAGCAGTAAGCAAGGGAAAAAAGGAAGAAAAAACATCGGGATGACTTGAGAAATAAGTAAAAATCGCCATTGGCTGACAACTAAAGCTTATGAGGAAGTAGGGAAGAGCAAAAGGCCAATGAATAGTAAGATTAAGATCGTTGGTCCTATTTTACAAAAATTTCGCGGAAAAATAAAAGATGAAACGGATTCTTCAGTGTTCTGTTTTTTGATTCTGATAGAAATCCAAAGTCCTGTACGGTGTGTAAACGAGAAATTGTGAAAACGGTACAAAACGTATAAAAAACTATTTCGAATAAAAAAAAAGCAAATGTTTCTCGGAATAATAAAGGTTGGGAATCGACAAAAAACCTTTCTGTCGTTTAAAATTCCGTCTTTTAGTTCTAAAATCCCATCTCTCTAGCTGAAAATGACAAAAAAATGGCAAGAGAACAGAGAAAAAAGATTGACCTCACACTCGCGAAACGTTCGACCACACCGGTAAACAAGTGAGCCCTCGCCTGAGGACACCAAACGAGAGAGTGTGCTCTGTATGGAGTGTGCAGACATGATTGCACGTCTTATAATACCAGGCGCATCTCAGCTAGTGTTCTTAGAAAACTAGAAAGAGGGAATTGTGTGATTCGCATTCATAACGGGTGGTAATGGACAAGAGAAGGAGAAAAGAGAGCTGCTAGAAGTCTCTTTTTTCTGGAGTAGGTCAGATAATTAGTAGTAAGAGAGGGTGAGAGACGGAGACGTTGTGAGAACAAAATAATAATTAAGAAACAAACACGGCGGCAGTTTCTCTAAATGAAAATACAATATTGTGGTGTTAGTCATAAGTTTTCGGAAGATGGAAAATCGGACCTGACATGTTATGTCTATCTTATCAAAGATGACCAGAATAGAAAAAGAGATATCACTTTTTTCTCACTTGTATTATTGTTAAGATGTAGTTTCTTTGACAGAATTCGTTAATTCTAGATAGAAGAACGACATGTCTAATGGAACCTTTTGTCCATCTCCGCCAGAAGAATGTTGCACTGAAAATAAGAGCATACCAATTCAGTTTGTTGCAATTCGGCTTCCGTTTTCTTTTTTCTCCTCTCTTTTCTCTCTTACTCTCTCTTCAGACAGAATAGTTAAGCGAAGGAGACAACACACAACCACTTTCTCTCGCTCTCTCTCCCGACCTCTTTGATTCTTCTCGCTCTCGCTCCTTGCCTCGTCGCAGTTTATGGTTGGCTTGTCATCACGCAGCGCCCTTAAGGTTAACATGGCCGCCATAGCTCAGTCGGTTAGAGCGTGGGTCTAATAAGCCCAAGGTCGCAGGTTCGACCCCTGCTGGCGGCAAATTCTTTTTTTTTTATTTTTTCAAAGATATATCAGGATTGCGAGAGATGTATAACCTTTTTGTGTGAATAAAACTTTTTTTTGCTGTGGCAAACATTTACAAAACAATAAAACATTAAGTTTCCACAAATAAGCAATGGAAAATAAAACGAGAAATGAGAAACCAAAAAAGTAAAATAACAATCATCGACCTCATAAATTGAAGAAGCGTCTTATCGGAAACAAATAGTTTTTTATCATGTATGACTCCGCATTGATACACTTGAACATCAGAACTTTGACCGAATTGATGAACAAAATATGAGATTCTAAAGAAAAATTAATTTCACAAACAATTAAAAATCTTAACAATCTGAATAGCAGCTTGTTTTATGAGAGAAACGAAATCAGTGTTGTAAATCGCTAGATTTTTTTATTGGTTGGAAATAAGCTGATTGAATTTTTCTCATAATGTTTGTGTAAGCTAATTTCGACCAAGTTGTTCAATTTATAGAGTTCTATTAAAAAACTCCAAATATAATTTCTAAACCTTTCTGTGATCATGTCAAAAATAGACTAAAAACAATAAAGTGCAGTGAAGAGAAACACAATTGATAAACATGATAAGACTTTTTTTTTCTTCCCGACAAAAAAAAATTGACAAGATACAAAGAGCTTGTTTCCGGAAATTGTATGCTACCAAACATCGTACATCTTCCGAGACAATCAGGCTATGGTTCTATGTTCGTGTACTTTTCACCCACCCTGTAAATTATGTCTTCAATTTTTTGAAGTTATCACGTTCTCTGATGTTCTGACATTGATACCATGATGATACTAGGAAATTTTTCCGAATAGAAACTATTCTTGACAATTGGCCAGAAATCAGCCGCCTACGCACAATTCCACGTTCAAGAAGTGTCCCGAATGATGCGATAATCGGCGCGCATCTTCATAACCAGAATATTCCATTAGATATTCGCCTTATCATTGCTTTTACTTATCATACCGGAAATTTGAACGGAAGTCAAGGGTCCGACAAACCGCCACATGCCTTCTTACAACTCAACTACCGTAGTGAATGAGACGCTTGGCTCGCTGCTGAATGGAGCCATTTGGGCACCGCACCTCGTCTCAGAAAAGCCTCCGCCCTTCCAAATCGAGCTTCGAGGCCTCTCGTCCCATGTTCGTGTGAAGGCTCTCGCTCTTCATTGCACTCACAACCAATGTATCCAGCCGCGTTGAGTAAGTTGTATTATTTTTGTTCCTGAAGAATTAGGCAAGTCTGCCAAGTGTTTTATGGCACCACGTCGTTTTGGCTGACAGGATGTGATTATTGTTAGGATGCATTTGGCGTCTTTGGGGGTACGAGCACAAAGGAACGGAAACAGGCGCTTCCGCACCTTATTTCCTTGCCTCGATGCCAAGTTTTATAGAGCCTCAGTTCTTCCGAAGTCAAGATCTCCGGAAACACTAGCGATTCTTTTCTTCATATCGCGTGTTTTTTTTCTAGGATAGGAATCTAGTCTCTCAGAAATCTCTCAATCTGAAACGTTTTTTTTAATTTTCAGTTTTCTATGACAGAAATGGCAAAGACATCTGTTTTGAGGAAGACAGTAGAACGTACGAATTATAATTTTTGACATATTACTTCATTAGAATTTTAGTAATTTCAAAGTCGATATTGTCGACGATCTTTATAAAATATCTATTTCTATTTTTCAATAAGTCGAAGAAATAATAAAAACTGCCAGCTTGTTTCAGCTTGAAATTTATTTCGATGCTTCTCTAGGAAAACATGCGAGCATCAATTTGTGACTGTTTTCTTCTTCGGATCAGGTTTTGAAAGCATTCCTTAGTGAAACATCCTCTCCCTCCATATCGCCCACGCCATTTTAGCCCACTTTGAAAAACTAAAGTATTTTTTCTCACCTGGCTCACCCCCATCCTTGCATCCCTTATCAAACAGAACACATTCAATTTTTTGTCAGCTCATCCTTTGTCTCCTTCCGGTGCCCTCACATGACTTTTCGAACATTACCTCCAGGAAATTAAACAATTTCCATGGATCTAGCATTGATAATGATATTAGCATATACCAGTCCGCCCATTACCCTATTCTTTCCATTCTATACGCGGAGTATACGTTTTGAAATGTACACCCATCAGAATTCTGAGGAGTATTATGATGCTTTTGATTATTTCTATGATACTCCATCTTTCCGTCCGCAAGCTGGTGAGAAGGATTTGTTGAGAACTGGATCCAAAGATTCGAGATTTCATTATAAATTTTGTTTTTCAGATAACTACAACAATGTGTGCCAGCCAGCTCCTTCAGCTCAGTGGGATACTTCCCTGTCCAATGGACAAGACACGGCTCGCCTAACCGATGGTCAGTTTGATGAATAGTTTCCTTTCACCCTTTTCTATTAACAAATGCTAATGCAGTTGACTCCTTTTTGCCGCCCAACGATATTTATGATCGCTGTTATCTAGATTTTTCCTTTACAATGTTCCATCTTACACATTTTAGAGAAAAAATGACTTGTGAGGTTTCATTCAACGTTGGGGACCCAAGTCACCCAAGAAATGTCTCAGGATTGCTAAATGATGTGTGAGACGTCTATTGAAGCATGCTCGAATAGAGCAGTTATGTGTGCATACCTTTTGGATAGCTCTTGTGTTTCCTTCGCAAAGCACAGGTTTTCTTAGAATTCGCGAACAAAAAGCAATGACTTTAGGTAAAGAAAGGAAGGGAGAATAGTTTGAAAAAAATGACGTTGAAACTTGCTCACTAGAGAATAGTGTTAAGTTGCAAGTTTTTGAGTATGAAACGCATAATTGAGAAAATGTTTAGTGAACCGCCCCGAATCAGGCTAATTACGCTGAGGATCATGACTTTTGCCAATATCATTGTTTCAATCTTCTAGAAATGTACGTCTTTATAAGCTCTACCAAGAACTACTAAATACCGTAATTCCTCTAATAGAACCCCACCTCTAATAGAAGCCAACTCTGGCTGTGCAGGTTTCTTCTCGGTTATTGCAGAAATAACCATATTTTGCTAATTTTCCGGTAATTTCCATTAATTCTTGTCGTTTCAGAAATATTCCTGTTCAGTTCAGAATTAAACGCCTTTAATTCGAGCCGTTTTTCTAACGGAAGTCCACCCTGAGAAAGAGGTTAAAAAATAGAAACCCATGGGCCTCTATTAGAGGAAATACGGTACATTACCGCTGTAACTTGTGATAAAAGGGTCACCTTACTAACGTAAAACAAATTTATGTCAATTTTCATAGCAGATATTGAATCAAGAATTATTTATTAGTAAAAGACTTTCATGCATACTTGTAAAATTCCGGGTCGACCCGCCAAAACCCAGGCCTGAGGAAATTTTTAAGGCCCGGACCCGGTATCAAAAATCATGTATTTTTAAGCCAAATTTTGAGCTCTCAGTATAATTTTCTCCATTTTTTTGTTATTTTGGATTGTTTGTCTGTTTGCTCTAAAAAGATCGAAAAAACTCGAAAAAAAATTTTTGATCGAAAAAAATCACATAACCCTTATGTGTTTTTCGAAGTTTTCAAAACTTGTGAAATGACAGGC